>NC_057808.1:454370721-454390770 GCF_018294505.1 Triticum aestivum | reverse complement strand
CTGCCATGGCGTCATGCATGCTGAGCTTGCTGGCTGCATGGAAGGATTGGCTTTGGCGCTTCAGTGGATGGGATTTCCAGTCATCCTGTAGTGTGATAGCAAGATGGCAGTCAAGATGATCCCATCAACAGAACATAATAGATCCATATACGCCATGGTAATTTCTGAGATCAAGTTTCTTTTGGGTCAAAGAGAGTGTGTAGTTACTCATATTCCTAGAGAGCAAAATAATGTAAGTCATGTTCTAGCAAACTTTGGTAGATCGGAGAACCGCACGGTTGTTTGGTGCTACCTCTTGAGCACTGCGTTGGTTTTCCCTTGAAGAGGAAAGGGTGATGCAGTAAAGTAGCGTAAGTATTTTCCTCAGTTTTTGAGAACCAAGGTATCAATCCAGTAGGAGGCTACGCTCGAGTCCCACGCACCGACACAAACAAATAAGAAACTCGTGATATGTCTCCGTCGTATCTACTTTTCCAAACACTTTTGCCCTTGTTTTGGACTCTAACTTGCATGATTTGAATGGAACTAACCCGGACCGACGTTGTTTTCAGCAGAATTGCCATGGTGTTATTTATGTGCAGAAACAAAAGTTCCCGGAATGACCTGAAACTCCACGGAACTTATTTTTGAAAAATAATAAAAATACTGGAAGAAGAATCCACGTCAAGCGGGCCTCCACCTGTCCACGAGGGTCGGGGGGGCGCCAAACCCCCCTGGGCGCGCCCCCCTACCTCGTGGGCCTCCTGACGCTCCACCGACCTCAACTCCAACTCCATATATTCGTGTTCGGGGAGAAAAAAATCAGAGAGAAGGATTCGTCGCGTTTTACGATATGGAGCCGCCGCCAAGCCCTAAAATTAGGGTTTGATCCCTAGTATCCACTATGTTCTGAGATTGATGTTGCTATGACTTTGCTATGCTTAATGCTTGTCACTAGAGCCCGAGTGCCATGATTTCAGATCTGAACCTATTATGTTTTCATGAATATATGTGAGTTCTTGATCCTATCTTGCAAGTCTATAGTCACCTACTATGTGTTATGATCCGGCAACCCCGAAGTGACAATAATCGGGACCACTCCCGGTGATGACCGTAGTTTGAGGAGTTCATGTATTCACTATGTGTTAATGCTTTGGTCCGGTACTCTATTAAAAGATGTCATGCAAGTTCTTTTTCATAAGCACGTATGACTATATTCGGAATACATGCCTACATTATATTGATGAATTGGAGCTAGTTCTGTGTCACCTTATGTTATGACTGTTACATGATGAACCGCATCCGGCATAATTCTCCATCACCGATCCAATGCCTACGAGCTTTTCACATATTGTTCTTCGCTTATTTACTTTTCGGTTGCTACTGTTACAATCACTACAAACCCCAAAAATATTAATTTTGCTGCCGTTACCGTTACTTCCATATTACTTTGCTACTAAATACTTTGCTGCAGATACTAAGTTATTGAGGTGTAGTTGAATTGACAACTCAACTGCTAATACTTGAGAATATTCTTTAGCTCCCCTTGTGTCGAATCAATAAATTTGGGTTGAATACTCTACCCTCGAAAACTGTTGCGATCCCCTATACTTGTGGGTTATCAAGACTATTTTCTGGCGCCGTTGCCGGGGACCATAGCTCTATCCTTTGAGTCACTTGGGATTTATATCTGCTGGTCACTACGAAGAACTTGAAAGACGCAAAAACAAAAATTTATCCCTCAACTACGAGGGGAGGTAAGGAACTGCCATCTAGCTCTGCACCTGATTCACCTTCTGTTTTGAGTAAGCTTGCGACACCTAAACCTTCTTCTGCTATTAATTCTGATATGTTGCATGTTATTGATGATGCCACTTCTGCTATGCATGATACTTATGATGAAACTACTTCTATGCTTGATACTACTGTGCCACTTGGTGAATTTCTTGATGAACAACTTGCTAGGGCTAGAGAAAATGAAATTATTGAAACTGATAATATTGAAGATAGTGATGATGAAGACTCTCCCCTAATAAATATGAATTGCCTGTTGTGCCTGAGGGTTATGTTCTGGATGAAGAATCTGCTAGAGCCATTCTTGCTTGCAATGATAGAAGTGATCTTAAGAAGTTATTAGCTAAATGGAAGCAGCGATCTCTTAATGCTAGAATGAAACCTGACCCTGCTTTTGCTACTTCACCTATCTGTGTTACTGATAAGGATTATGAATTCTCTGTTGATCCTGATATAATTACTTTGGTTGAATCTGATCCTTTCTATGGCTATGAATCTGAAACTGTTGTGGCACATCTTACTAAATTAAATGATATAGCCACCCTGTTCACTAATGATGAGAAATCTCGCTACCTTTATATCCTTAAAATATTTCCATTCTCATTAAAGGGTGATGCTAAGATGGTTTAATTCTCTTGATCCTGGTTGTGTGCGTAGTCCCCAGGATATGATTTATTACTTCTCTGCTAAATATTTCCCTGCTCATAAGAAACAAGCTGCTTTAAGGGATATATATAATTTTGTGCAAATTGAAGAAGAGAGTCTCCCACAAGCTTGGGGGAGGCTTCTCCAATTACTTAATGCTTTGCCCGATCATCCTCTTAAGAAAAATGAAATACTTGATATCTTTTATAATGGACTAACCGATGCTTCTAGAGATTACCTGGATAGTTGTGTTGGTTCCGTTTTCAGGGAAAGAACACCGGATGAAGCTAAAATTCTATTGAATAATATGTTGACAAATGAAAATAATTGGACACTTCCTGAGCCAACTCCTGAGCCTATTCCTAAACCAACTCCGAAGAAGAGGGGTGTTCTATTTCTCAGTCCTGAAGATATGCAAGAGGCAAAGAAATCTATGAAAGAAAAAGGTATTAAAGCTGAAGATGTTAAGAATTTACCTCCTATTGAAGAAATACATGGTCTTAATTTACCGCCTGTTGAAGAAACATATGATCTTAATCCTTCACCTATTGAAGAAATTCATGGTCTTGAAAACCCGACACAGGTAGTAAAGGTAAATTCTCTCTATAGATATGATAAAGCTGAAATCCCTCCTACTAAAATTGCTAGCCATTGTCTGGATGAGTTTGATAACTTTATGGTTAAGCAAGAAGACTTCAATGCTTATTTTGGTAGATAATTAAAACAAAATGCTTATATGATTGAACACTTGAGTAATTACATGGCTAATGTTAAAGGTGAACTTAAACTCATTAGTAAACATGCTTCTATGGTTACCACTCAAGTAGAACAAGTACTTAAAGCTCAAAATGATTTGCTCAATGAATTAAATAGTAAGAAAAATGATTATGCTGTTAAAGTGGCTACTAGAACTGGTAAAATGACTCAGGAACCTTTGTATCCTGAAGGCCATCCTAAGAGAATTGAGCAAGATTCTCAGAGAAAAAATATTGATGCACCTAGTCCTTCTAAAAAGAAGAAAAAGAAAAATGATAGGACTTTGCATGCTTCTAGTGAACCTATTGCTGAAACGCCTGAGAATCCAAATGATATTTATATTTCTGATGCTGAAACACAATCTGGTAATGAACATGAACCTAGTGATAATATTAATGAAGATGTTCATGATGATGCTCAACCTAGTAATGATAATGATGTAGAGATTGAACCTGCTGCTGATCTTGATAACCCACAATCAAATAATCAACGTTATGATAAAAGAGACTTTGTTGCTAGGAAGCACGGAAAGAAAGAGAAACATGGGTTCAGAAACCCATGCCTTTTCCTCCCAAACCATCCAAGAAAAAGGATGATGAGGATTTTGAGCGCTTTGCTGAAATGATTAGACCTATCTTTTTGCGTATGCGTTTGACTGATATGCTCAAAATGAATCCTTATGCTAAGTATATGAAAGATATTGTTACAAATAAAAGAAAGATACCGGAAGCTGAAATTTCCACCATGCTTGCTAATTATACTTTTAAGGGTGGAATACCAAAGAAATTAGGAGATCCAGGAGTACCAACTATACCATGCTCCATTAAAAGAAACTATGTTAAAACTGCTTTATGTGACCTTGGAGCCGGTGTTAGTGTTATGCCTCTCTTTATATCGTAGACTTGACTTGAATAAGTTGACACCTACTGAAATATCTTTGCAAATGGCTGATAAATCAACTGCTATACCTGTCGGTATTTGTGAGGATGTGCCTGTTGTGGTTGCAAACGTTACTATTTTAACGGACTTTGTTATTCTTGATATTCCCGAGGACGATAGTATGTCTATTATTCTTGGAAGACCTTTTTTGAATACTGCAGGGGCTGTTATTGATTGCAACAAAGGCAATGACACTTTTCATGTTAATGGTAATGAGCATACGGTACACTTTCCGAGGAAACAACCTCAGGTCCACAGTATCAATTCTATTGGAAAAGTTCCATCGATTATTTTTGGAGGTTTTGAATTTCCTCTTCCTACTGTCAAGAAGAAATATGATATTCTTATTATTGGGGATGTGCATATCCCCGTTGAGGTAACATAGTGTTATTCAAAATTTCTCCGGTTCCATGTTAGTCGGAATGAGTTTGTTAACAAGACTTGATCAACCTTGTTAGTGGATTCCTTTTGATGAGCATGAGATGGATGAAACTAGAAAGCACAACCTTCTGTACCCTCTCTCTACTTTCTGTTATTTAGTTGAAATAAAGCAAAAAATAGTATTTTTCTATCAGTTTTCTGAATTATCCGTGCAATATAAAAATACCCCAAAAATAAAAGTTCTCCAAATGCCCTGCCAATTTAATATGATTTTTTATGGAATATTTGAGAATATCTGGCACTGAGAACACAGCAGGGGGAGCATGCACCTGGCCACGAGGGTCCAGGGCGCGCCCACCCCTACAGGGCGCGCCCCCTGCCTCGTGGGCCCATGGTGGCTCCCCTCCACTTATTCCTGCACCCACACACTTCTTCTTCCTCCCAAAAAAATCACCATCCAGCTCAAGCACAAGTTCTAGCTCATTTTGCTATGATTTTCGATCTCCTTGCTCAAAGCACCTCTCACAAAACTGCTTTAGGGGATTGTTCCTTGGTATGTGACTCCTCCATTGGTCCAATTAGTTTTTGTTCTAGTGCTTTATTCATTGCAAATTTGTGCTGCCTAGGTGACCATGTTCTTGAGCTTGCATGACAAATTTATATGGTTCCAAGTAGTTATAATGCATGATATAGGCTATAGGCACTTGTAGGAGTAGTTGCTAACAATTTTGTTGAGCTTGGTTCACTTTTATTTGAAGTTACTAAAAATTTCAGAAATTTTCAGAAAATAATGAAGAGATTTTTGAGGGGCTCATCGAGCCGAAGCTCGAAGGAAAAGCAAAGTGAAGAAGCACAGAGGCCCAATTATAATTTGCCTCGCACCGCGGAGGTCCGGCCGTGTGAATGGCCTTCCAATGATTTCTTGAGAGCAACCGAGATTTATGATGATTTTTATGAATTGGCTGAGAATGCAGGCCTCACCGACTTCCTCCGCGACCAACGCGAATAGTATCTCTTACTCACCATTACTTTCGTGCTAAACTTCTACTATTATCCTAAGGAATCACCTCCTTCAGTAGAGTTTCATTTATATGATGTGGTTAAGAAGATGTCACTAGATGAATTTTGCAAGGTTTGCAAAATACCTTTCGAGGGTAGCTTAGAAGAACCACATCGTAAAGATGTGGACGGGTTTATTGACACTATTACTGTAGGGGAAACTAGGAAGGTTTCCGATGCAAGAATCACTAGCATACATCTTCCTGTTTTACGCTACTTTGCTATATTTGCTAGTCGTTGCTTAATTGGTCGCGGAAACTGTGGAAACCTTAGTGTTCCTGATATTATTATTTTGTTCCATGGGTTATTCTGTGATAACACTGTTAGTATGGGCGGTATTATTGCCAAACGGTTAAGTCTGAACCGTACAAAGGGTCCCATCTATGGAGGTATCTATGCTTCACGCCTAGCTGCACATCTTAACATACCCATTAGGCACTATGAAAAAGAAGAAAAATTGATGCCCACTATTTATTTAGATTAAGAGTATGGTAGCACATGACTTTATTGTTAAGAATAGGGAAGGGGCGCTTAAATACAAATTGTTCTTTGATAAACATCACCCTGAGACTATTACCTTGCCTGCTCCTTCCTTGTTTGATTTATCTGCAGGTCCGTATCTCGTTCCGCTGGCGGCCATTCACGCCTCCCGGAACCCTACATCAGTCACGGAGCCGGAACCACAATTTGAACCTCCACGACAGTCCAATTACCAGTGGGACCCGGAGATGATTGCCAACAAGTGGCAATCAGAGTCTTCTTCATCTCAGTACG
Organism: Triticum aestivum; assembly: GCF_018294505.1. Lineage (NCBI taxonomy): Eukaryota > Viridiplantae > Streptophyta > Magnoliopsida > Poales > Poaceae > Triticum > Triticum aestivum. Next base: position 454,384,443 of record NC_057808.1, on the reverse strand, counting down.
ACCCCGGTTATAACTTTGGATATCCGCCAGGCTATCCGTGGCAATAAACCAACTTAGGCCAAAAGCCTAAGCTTGGGGGAGTACGTATTTCTCACCGACATTACATTCATGTCCACACACTCATTGCTAGATGTCGGTGCTCATACTCTTTCATTGTAATATCCATGCTAGTTTATTTTCTTTTTCTTGCTTTCTTCTTATGTGTTTAATAAACCTTAAGAAAATCAAAAAAAATTAGTGTAGCTTTTAGTTAGTTTACTTTTCTTGCTGTAGTAGTAATAATTAAAAAGAAAACCCAAAAATATTTCCCGTTCTTCTTTTGCTTGTTGGGAGCTTTCCCGTGTAAATAGTTTTATTTCTTTTCTTTTCTTTGGGGGTCGTTAGGAGAAGACCATGATTAAATTGTTGAAGTGGCTCTTATATGCATTATTGTTGATTTAACCAAGAGCCGATATTGCCTTGCCTTCTCCTGTTTATTGAATGCTCGCAGATTCCAGCTTACTCCAATGCACGTGCACTAATATTATTATACACATCATTCGGTCGTGCAAGTGAAAGGCAATAATGACGATATATGATGAACTGATTGAGATGAGAGAAGCTGGTATGAACTCGACCTCTCTTGTTTTTGTAAATATGATTAGTTCATCGTTCCTGATTCAGCCTATTATGAATAAACATGTTTGCAATGGCAATTAGAGATCATAGTTGCTCGTGCCATGCTTGATTAGCTATGAGTTATAATGGTTTACCTTGCGTGCCAACATGCTATTAAAATGGTTGTGATGTGGTATAGTGGGGTGGTATCCTCCTTTGAATGATTCAAGTGACTTGACTTGGCACATGTTCACACATGTAGTTGAAACAAATCAACATAGCCTTCACGATATTTATGTTCATGGTGGATTATATCCTACTCATGCTTGCACTCAATGTTTATTAATTTTAATGCATGTTCATGACTGTTGTCGCTCTCTAGTTGGTCGCTTCCCAGTCTTTTGCTAGCCTTCACTTGTACTAAGCGGGAATACTGCTTATGCATCCAATCCCTTAAACTCCAAGGTTATGCCATATGAGTCCACTATACCTTCCTATATGCGGTATCTACCTGCCGTTCCAAGTAAATTTGTATGTGCCAAACTCTAAACCTTCAAATGAAATTCTGTTTTGTATGCTCGAATAGCTCATGTATCAACTAGAGTTGTCCATATCTTCCATGCGAGGCGGGTTATTCTCAAGAGGAGTGGACTCCGCTCCTCACTCACGAGAAAATGGATGGTCAGCGGGATGCCCAGTCCCATGCTTTATGCAAACTAAATCAAAATAATTGCAAACAAAACTCCCCCTCGGACTGTTGTTAGTTGGAGGCACTCGTTGTTTCGAGCAAGCCATGGATTGATGCTTGTTGGTGGAGGGGGAGTATAAACTTTACCATTCTGTTTGGAAACCGCCTATAATGTGTGTAGCATGGAAGATATCGCCATCTCTTGGTTGTTATGTTGACAATAAAAGTATGCCGCTCAAAATATTATTTATCTCGATTTCAAAAACCGAGCTCTGGTACCTCTACAAATCCCTGCTTCCCTCTGCGAAGGGCCTATCTATTTACTTTTATGTCGAGTCATCACCCTCTTATTAAAAAGCACCAGCTGGAGAGCACCACTGTCATTTGCATCCATTACTATTAATTTATACTGGGTATGACTATGACTGGATCTCTTTTACCATGAATTACAATGTTTAGTCAGTCCTTGATCTTTAAAGGTGCTCTGCATTTATGTTTTGCGGTCTCAGAAAGGGCTAGCGAGATACCATCTTGTTATATCATATCATGATTGTTTTGAGAAAGTGTTGTCATCCGAGATTTATTATTATTGCTCGCTAGTTGATTATGCCATTGACATGAGTAAACATGAGACCTAAATGTCATTGTGAATGTGGTTAGTCATAATCTTTGCTGAAAACTTGAATGCTGGCTTTACATATTTACAACAACAAGAGCAAACAGAGTTTGTAAAAGTTTTTCTTTATCACTTTCAGTTTATCAACTGAATTGCTTGAGGACAAGCAAAGGTTTAAGCTTGGGGGAGTTGATACGTCTCCGTCGTATCTACTTTTCCAAACACTTTTGCCCTTGATTTGGACTCTAACTTGCATGATTTGGATGGAACTAACCCGGACCGACGTTGTTTTCAGCAGAATTGCCATGGTGTTATTTATGTGCAGAAACAAAAGTTCTCGGAATAACCTGAAACTCCACGGAACTTATTTTTGGAAAATAATAAAAATACTGGAAGAAGAATCCATGTCAGGGGGGCCTCCACCTGTCCACGAGGGTGGGGGGCGCGCCTGCACCCCTGGGCGCGCCCCCTGCCTCGTGGGCCTCCTGACGCTCCACCGACCTCAACTCCAACTCCATATATTCGTGTTCGGGGAGAAAAAAATTAGAGAGAAGGATTCATCGCGTTTTACGATATGGAGCCGCCGCCAAGCCCTAAAACCTCTCGGGAGGGCTGATCTGGAGTCCGTTCGGGGCTCCGGAGAGGGGAATCCGTCGCCGTCGTCATCATCAACCATCCTACATCACCAATTTCATGATGCTCACCGCCGTGCGTGAGTAATTCCCTCATAGGCTTGCTGGACGGTGATAGGTTGGATGAGATTTATCATGTAATCGAGTTAGTTTTGTTAGGGTTTGATCCCTAGTATCCACTATGTTCTGAGATTGATGTTGCTATGACTTTGCTATGCTTAATGCTTGTCACTAGGGCCCGAGTGCCATGATTTCAGATCTGAACCTATTATGTTTTCATGAATATATGTGAGTTCTTGATCCTATCTTGCAAGTCTATAGTCACCTACTATGTGTTATGATCCGGCAACCCCGAAGTGACAATAATCGGTACCACTCCCGGTGATGACCATAGTTTGAGGAGTTCATGTATTCACTATGTGTTAATGCTTTGGTCAGGTACTCTATTAAAAGGAGGCCTTAATATCCCTTAGTTTCTGTTAGGACCCCGCTGCCACGGGAGGGTAGGACAAAAGATGTCATGCAAATTCTTTTCCATAAGCACGTATGACTATATTCGGAATACATGCCTACATTATATTGATGAATTGGAGCTAGTTCTGTGTCACCTTATGTTATGACTGTTACATGATGAACCGCATCCGGCATAATTCTCCATCACCGATCCAATGCCTACGAGCTTTTCACATATTGTTATTCGCTTATTTACTTTTCCGTTGCTACTGTTACAATCACTACAAAACCCAAAAATATTACTTTTGCTGTCGTTACCGTTACTTCCATATTACTTTGCTACTAAATACTTTGCTGCAGATACTAAGTTATCCAGGTGTGGTTGAATTGACAACTCAAGTGCTAATACTTGAGAATATTCTTTGGCTCCCCTTGTGTCGAATCAATAAATTTGGGTTGAATACTCTACCCTCGAAAACTGTTGCGATCCCCTATACTTGTGGGTTATCACCTCGCAACCAACGCGATAAAGGGGTTGTCAATCCCTTCACGGTCACTTACGAGAGTGAGATCTGATAGAGATGATAAGATAATATTTTTGGTATTTTTATGATAAGGACTAAAAGTAAAGAAAGCAAAATAAACGGCAAAAGAAATAGCTTGTTGACGGGAGATTAATATGATGGAAAATAGACCCGGGGGCCATAGGTTTCACTAGTGGCTTCTCTCAAGAGCATAAGTATTACGGTGGGTGAACAAATTACTATCGAGCAATTGATAGAATTGAGCATAGTTATGAGAATATCTAGGTATGATCATGTATTTAGGCATCACGTCCGTGACAAGTAGACCGACTCTTGCCTGCATCTACTACTATTACTCCACACATCGACCGCTATGCATCTAGAGTATTAAGTTCATAAGAACAGAGTAACGCTTTAAGCAAGATGACATGATGTAGAGGGATAAACTCATGCAATATGATATAAACCCCATCTTTTTATCCTCGATGGCAACAATACAATACATGTTGTTTCCCCTACTGTCATTGCGATCGAGCACCGCAAGATTGAACCCAAAGCTAAGCACTTCTCCCATTGCAAGAAAGATCAATCTAGTAGGCCAAACCAAACTGATAATTCGAAGAGACTTGCAAAGATAACCAATCATACATAAAAGAATTCAGAGGAGATTCAAATACTGTTTATAGATAATCTTGATCATAAACCCACAATTCATCGGATCTCGACAAACACACCGCAAAAAGAAGAGTTACATCAAATAGATCTTCAAGAGAATCGAGGATAACTTTGTATTGAGATCCAAAGAGAGAGAAGAAGCCATCTAGCTAATAACTATGGACTTGAAGGTCTGAGGTAAACTACTCACACATCATCGGAGAGGCTATGGTGTTGATGTAGAAGCTCTCCGTGATCAATGCCCCCTCCGGCGGAGCGCCGGAAAAGGCCCCAAGATGGGATCTCACGGGTACAGAAGGTTGCGGCGGTAGAATTAGGTTTTCGTGGTGCTCTTCGATGGTTTGGGGGTACGTAGGTATATATAGGAGGAAGAAGTAGGTCGGTGGAGCCACGAGGGGCCCACGAGGGTGGAGGGCGCGCCCAGGGGGTAGGCGCGCCCCCTGCCTCGTGGCCTCCTCGTCGGTTGCTTGACGTCCACTCCAAGTCGTCTGGATCATGTTTGTTCCAAAAATCATGTTCCCGAAGGTTTCATTCCGTTTGGACTCCGTTTGATATTCTTTTTCTGCGAAACACTGAAATAGGCAAAAAAAACAACAATTTGGACTGGGCCTCCGGTTAATAGGTTAGTCCCAAAAATAATATAAAAGTGTATAAATAAGCCCATTAAACATCCAAAACAGAATATATAATAGCATGGAACAATCAAAAATTATAGATACGTTCGAGACGTATCAAGCATCCCCAAAGCTTAATTCCTGCTCGTCCTTGAGTAGGTAAATGATAAAAACATAATTTTTGATGTGGAATGCTACCTAGCATATTCCTTAATGTAATTTTCTCTATTGTGGCGAATGTTCAGATCCGAAAGATTCAAGATAAAAGTTTAATATTGACATGAAAATAATAATACTTCAAGCATACTAATAAAGCAATCATGTCTTCTCAAAATAACATGGCCAAAGAAAGTTATCCCTACAAAATCATATAGTCTGGCTATGCTCTATCTTCACCACACAAAGTATTTAAATCATGCACAACCCCGATGACAAGCCAAGCAATTGTTTCATACTTTTGATGTTCTCAAACTTTTTCAATCTTCACGCAATACATGAGCGTGAGCCATGGATATAACACTATAGGTGGAATAGAATTGTGGTTGCGGAGAAGACAAAAAAGGAGAAGATGGTCTCACATCAACTAGGCGTATCAACGGGCCATGGAGATGCCCATTAATAGAGATCAATGTGAGTGAGTAGGGATTGCCATGCAACGGATGCACTAGAGCTATAAGTGTATGAAAGCTCAACAAAAGAAACTAAGTGGGTGTGCATCCAACTCGCTTGCTCATGAAGACCTAGGGCAATTTGAGGAAGCCCATCATTGGAATATACAAGCCAAGTTCTATAATGTAAAATTCCCACTAGCATATGAAAGTGACAACATAAGAGACTCTCTATCAATGAAGATCATGGTGCTACTTTGAAGCACACGTGTGGTAAAAGGATAGTAACATTGTCCCTTCTCTCTTTTTCTCTCATCTTTTTATTTGGGCCTTGCTACCTCTTGAGCACTGCGTTGGTTTCCTTTGAAGAGGAAAGGGTGATGCGGTAAAGCAGCGTAAGTATTTCCCTCAGTTTTTGAGAACCAAGGTATCAATCCAGTAGGAGGCCACGCACGAGTCCCTCGCACCTACACAAACAAATAAATCCTCGCAACCAACGCGATAAGGGGTTGTCAATCCCTACACGGTCACTTACGAGAGTGAGATCTGATAGATATATTTTTATGATAAAGATGCAAAGTAAAATAGAAAGCAATAAAAATAACTATAATATTTTTGGTATTTTTATGATAAAGATGCAAATTAAAATAGAAAGCAATAAAAATAACTAAGTGTTGGAAGATTAATATGATGGAAAATAGACCCGGGGGCCATAGGTTTCACTAGTGGCTTCTCTCAAGAGCATAAGTATTTATGGTGGGTGAACAAATTACTGTTGAGAAATTGACAGAATTGAGCATAGTTATGAGAATATCTAGTATGATCATGTATATAGGCATCACATCCGAGACAAGTAGACCGACTCCTGCCTGCATCTACTACTATTACTCCACACATCGACCGCTATCCAGCATGCATCTAGAGTATTAAGTTCATAAGAACAGAGTAATGCTTTAAGCAAGATGACATGATGTAGAGGGATAAACTCATGCAATATGATATAAACCCCATCTTGTTATCCTCGATGGCAACAATACAATACGTGCCTTGCTTCCCCTACTGCCACTGGGAAAGGACACCGCAAGATTGAACCCAAAGCTAAGCACTTCTCCCATTGCAAGAAAGATCAATCTAGTAGGCCAAACCAAACTGATAATTCGAAGAGACTTGCAAATATAACAAATCATACATAAAAGAATTCAGAGAAGATCCAAATATAGTTCATAGATAAACTTGATCATAAACCCACAATTCATCGGTCTCAACAAACACACCGCAAAAGAAGATTACATCGAATAGATCTCCACGAGAGAGGGGGAGAACATTGTATTGAGATCCAAAAAGAGAGGGGAAGCCAACTAGCTAATAACTATGGACCCGAAGGTCTGAGGTAAACTACTCACACATCATCGGAGAGGCTATGGTGTTGATGTAGAAGCCCTCCGTGATCGATGCCCCCTCCGGCGGAGCTCCGAAAAAGGCCCCAAGATGGGATCTCACGGGTACAGAAGGTTGCGGCGGTGGAATTAGGGTTTTAGCTCCGTATCTGGTAGTTTGGGGGTACGTAGGTATATATAGGAGGAAGGAGTACGTCGGTGGAGCAACAGGGGGCCCACGAGGGTGGAGGGCGCGCCTAGGAGGGTAGGCGCACCCCCCTACCTCGTGCCCTCCTGGTTGATGTCTTGACGTAGGGTCCAAGTCCTTTGGATCACGTTCGTTTCAAAAATCACGTTCCCGAAGGTTTCATTCCGTTTGGACTCCGTTTGATATTCTTTTTCTGCGAAACTCTGAAATAGGCAAAAAACAGCAATTCTGGGTTGGGCCTCCGGTTAATAGGTTAGTCCCAAAAATAATATAAAAGTGTATAATAAAGCCCAATAATTTCCAAAACAGAATATAATATAGCATGGAGCAATAAAAAATTATAGATACGTTGGAGACGTATCAAGCATCCCCAAGCTTAATTCCTGCCCGTCCTCGAGTAGGTAAATGATAAAAACAGAATTTTTTATGTGGAATGCTACTTGGCATAATTTCAATGTAATTGTTCTTAATTGTGGTATGAATATTCAGATCCGAAAGATTCAAGATAAAATTTCAATATTGACATAAAAATAATAATACTTCAAGCATACTAACTAAGCAATTATGTCTTCTCAAAATAACATGGCCAAAGAAAGTTCATCCCTACAAAATCATATAGTTTAGTCATGCTCCATTTTTGTCACACAAGAATGCTCTCATCATGCACAACCCCGATGACAAGCCAAGCAATTGTTTCATACTTTAGTAATCTCAAACCTTTTCAACTTTCACGCAATACATGAGCGTGAGCCATGGATATAGCACTATGGGTGGAATAGAATATAATGATGGGGGTTATGTGGAGAAGACAAAAAGGGAGAAAGTCTCACATCAACGAGGCTAATCAATGAGCTATGGAGATGCCCATCGATTGATGTTAATGCAAGGAGTAGGGATTGCCATGCAACGGATGCACTAGAGCTATAAATATATGAAAGCTCAACAAAAAAAACTAAGTGGGTGTGTGATACGTCTCCAACGTATCTATAATTTTTGATTGTTCCATGCTATTATATATTCTGTTTTGGATGTTTATGGACTTTATTATACACTTTTATATTATTTTTGGGACTAACCTATTAACCCAGAGCCCAGTGCCAGTTCCTGTTTTTTCCCTTGTTTCAGTGTTTCGAAGAAAAGGAATATCAAACGGAGTCCAAACGGAATGAAACCTTCGGGAGAGTTATTTTTTGAATGGAAGCAATCCAGAAGGCTTGGAGTGTACGTAAGGGAAGCAACGAGGAAGACACGAGGCAGGGGGGCGCGCCCACCCCCTGGGCGCGCCCTCCACCCTCGTGGGCCCCTCGTGGCTCCCCTTACCGACTTCTTTCGCCTATATATCTCCATATACCCTAAAATCTTCAGGGAACAGAATAGATCGGGAGTTCCGCCGCCGCAAGCCTCTGTAGCCACCAAAAACCATTCGGGACCCTGTTCCGGCACCCTGCCGGAGGGGGGATCCCTCACCGGTGGCCATCTTCATCATCCCGGCGCTCTCCATGACGAGGAGGGAGTAGTTCACCCTCGGGGCTGAGGGTATGTACCAGTAGCTATGTGTTTGATCTCTCTCTCTCTCTCTCTCTCTCTCGTGTTCTTGAGGTGATACGATCTTGATGTATCGCGAGCTTTGCTATTATAGTTGGATCTTATGATGTTTCTCCCCCTCTACTCTCTTGTAATGGATTGAGTTTTCCCTTTGAAGTTATCTTATCGGATTGAGTCTTTAAGGATTTGAGAACACTTGATGTATGTCTTGCATGTGTGTATCTGTGGTGACAATGGGATATCACGTGATTCACTTGATGTATGTTTTGGTGATCAACTTGCGGGTTCCGCCCATGAACCTATGCATAGGGGTTGGCACACGTTTTCTTCTTGACTCTCTGGTAGAAACTTTGGGGCACTCTTTGAAGTACTTTATGTTGGTTGAATAGATGAATATGAGATTGTGTGATGCATATCGTATAATCATACCCACGGATACTTGAGGTGACATTGGAGTATCTTGGTGACATTAGGGTTTTGGTTGATGTGTGTCTTAAGGTGTTATTTTACTACGAACTCTAGGGCTGTTTGTGACACTTATAGGAATAGCCCAATGGATTGATCGGAAAGAATAACTTTGAGGTGGTTTCGTACCCTACCATAATCTCTTCGTTTGTTCTCCGCTATTAGTGACTTTGGAGTGACTCTTTGTTGCATGTTGAGGGATATTTATATGATCCAATTATGTTATTATTGTTGAGAGAACTTGCACTAGTGAAAGTATGAACCCTAGGCCTTGTTTCCTAGCATTGCAATACCGTTTACGCTCACTTTTATCAATAGTTACCTTGCTGTTTTTATATTTTCATATTACAAAAACTTATATCTACCATCCATATTGCACTTGTATCACCATCTCTTCGCCGAACTAGTGCACCTATACAATTTACCATTGTATTGGGTGTGTTGGGGACATAAGAGACTCTTTGTTATTTGGTTGCGGGGTTGCTTGAGAGAGACCATCTTCATCCTGTGCCTCCCACGGATTGATAAACCTTAGGTCATCCACTTGAGGGAAATTTGCTACTGTCCTACAAACCTCTGCACTTGGAGGCCCAACAACGTCTACAAGAAGAAGGTTGCGTAGTAGACATCAGTGTCCATCCAACTTGCTTGCTCATGAAGACCTAGGGCACTTGAGGAGGCCCATTGTTGGAATATACAAGCCAAGTTCTATAATGAAAAATTCCCACTAGTATATGAAAGTGACAAAACAAGAGACTCTCTATCATGAAGATCATGGTGCTACCTTGAAGCACAAGTGTGGAAAAAGGATAGTAGCATTGTCCCTTTTTATTTCCCCTTTTTTTGGGCCTTCCCTTTTTTTATTTGGCATTTTTTTGGGACAATGCTCTATTAATGATGATCATCACACTTCTATTTATTTACAACTCAAAGATTACAACTCGATACTAGAACAAAGTATGACTCTATATGAATGCCTCCGGCAGTGTACCGGGATATGCAATGAACCAAGAGTGACATGTATAAAGAATTATGAATGGTGGCTTTGCCACACATACTATGTCAACTACATGATCATGCAAAGCAATATGACAATGATGAACGTGTCATGATAAACGGAAAGGTGGAAAGTTGCATGGCAATATATCTCGGAATGGCTATGGAAATGCCATAATAGGTAGGTATGGTGGCTGTTTTGAGGAAGATATAAGGAGGTTTATGTGTGAAAGAGCGTATCATATCACGGGGTTTGGATGCACCGGTGAAGTTGCACCAACTCTCAATGTGAGAAAGGGCAATGCACGGTACCGAAGAGGCTAGCAATGGTGGAAAGGTGAGAGTGCGTATAATCCATGGACTCAACATTAGTCATAAAGAACTAACATACTTATTGCAAAAATCTACAAGTCATCAAAAACCAAGCACTACGCGCATGCTCCTAGGGGGATAGATTGGTAGGAAAAGACCATCGCTCGTCCCCGACCGCCACTCATAAGGAGGACACTCAAAGAACACCTCATGTTTCAAATTTGTTACATAACGTTTACCATACGTGCATGCTATGGGACTTGCAAGCTTCAACACAAGTATTTCTCAAATTCACAACTACTCAACTAGCACAACTTTGATATCACTACCTCCATGTCTCAAAACAATCATCAAGCATCAAACTTCTCTTAGTATTCAACACACTCATAAGAAAGTTTTTACTAGTCTTGAATACCTAGCATATTAGGATTATTTAAGCAAATTACCATGCTGTTTAAGACTCTCAAAATAATCTAAGTGAAGCATGAGAGAATAATAGTTTCTATAAAACAAAACCACCACCGTGCTCTAAAAGATATAAGTGAAGTACTAGAGCAAAAACTATATAACTCAAAAGATATAAGTGAAGCACATAGAGTATTCTAATAATTTCCGAATCACGTGTGTCTCTCTCAAAAGGTGTGTACAACAAAGATGATTGTGGTAAAATAAAAAGCAAAGACTCAAATCATACAAGACGCTCCAAGCCAAACACATATCATGTGGTGAATAAAAATATAGCTCCAAGTAAAGTTACCGATGGAAGTAGACGAAAGAGGGGATGCCCTCCGGGGCATCCCCAAGCTTTGGCTTTTAGGTGTCCTTACATTATCTTGGGGGTGCCATGGGCATCCCCAAGCTTAGGCTCTTGCCACTCCTTGTTCCATTGTGACGCCCCCGATTTGACCGTACACTAATCATGCACGCAAACGTGTACGATCAAGATCAGGGACTCACAGGAAGATATCACAACACAACTCTAAAACATAAATAAGTCATACAAGCATCATAATACAAGCCAGGGGCCTCGAGGGCTCGAATACAAGTGCTCGATCATAGACGAGTCAGCGGAAGCAACAATATCCGAGTACCGACATAAGTTAAACAAGTTTGCCTTAAGAAGGCTAGCACAAAAGTAACAACGATCGAAAAGGCAAGGCCTCCTGCCTGGGACCTCCTAACTACTCCTCGAAGCCGAACTCCATGTAGAATCATCCTTGGGATCTCTAGCTCCTGGACTCCAGCATCTGGTTGCGACAATCAGGTATAGGAAAGGGAAAAGAGGGAGAAAAGCAACCGTGAGTACTCATCCAAAATACTCGCAAGCAAGGAGCTACACTACATATGCATGGGTATATGTGTAAAGGGCCATATCGGTGGACTGAACTGCAGAATGCCAGAATAAGAGGGGGATAGCTAATCCTGTCGAAGACTACGCTTCTGGCCACCTCCATCTTGCAGCATGTAGGAGAGAGTAGATGGTAAGTTCACCAAGTAGCATCGTATAGCATAATCCTACCCGGCGATCCCCTCCTCGACGCCCTGTTAGAGAGCGATCACCGGGTTATATCTGGCACTTGGAAGGGTGTGTTTTATTAAGTATCCAGTTCTAGTTGTCATAAGGTCAAGGTACAACTCCGGGTCGTCCTTTTACCGAGGGACACGGCTATTCGAATAGATAAACTTCCCTGTAGGGGTGCACCACATAACCCAACACGCTCGATCCCATTTGGCTGGACACACTTTTCTGGGTCATGCCCGGCCGCGGAAGATCAACACGCCGCAGCCCCACCTAGGCTCAACCGAGAGGTCAACACGCCGGTCTAAATCCTATGCGCGCAGGGGTCTGGGCCCATCGCCCATTGCACACCTGCATGTTGCGTACGCGGCCGGAAGCAGACCTAGCCTAGCCGGCGTTCCAGTCCAATCCGGCGCGCGCCGCTCCGTCGCTGACGTCAAGAAGAGCTTCGGCTGATACCACGACGTCGAGTGCCCATAACTGTTCCCGCGTAGTTGGTGAGTGCGTATAGACCAAATGGCCAGACTCAGATCAAATACCAAGATCTCGTTAAGCATGTTAAGTATCCGCGAACGCCGACCAGGGCCAGGCCCACCTCTCTCCCAGGTGGTCTCAACCTGCCCTGTCGCTCCGCCACAAAGTAACAGTCGGGGGCCGTCAGAAACCCAGGCCCACCTCTACCGGGATGGAGCCACCTGTCCTTTCAGCCCCCTCATCAGAATCACTTGCGGGTACTCAACGAGCCGACCCGACTTTAGTCACCACATGTGTCATGTATATAAATTATATAGTATATACCCGTGATCACCTCCCGAAGTGATCACGGCCCAGTAGTATAGCATGGCAGACGGACAAGAGTGTAGGGCCACTGATGGAACACTAGCATCCTATACTAAGCAGTAGGATAGCAGGTAAGGGTAACAACTGTAGCAACAATGACAGGCTATACATCAGTATAGGATTAACCGAAAGCAGTAACATGCTACACTACTCTAATGCAAGCAGTATAGAGAAGGATAGGCGATATCTGGTGATCAAGGGGGGGCTTGCCTGGTTGCTCTGGCAAGAAGGAGTCGTCAACAACGTAGTCGGTCGGGGCACCAGCAGCAGCGTCGGTCTCAGTGTCTAGCGAGAGAAGAGGGGGGAAGAAACAATAAATATAATGCAAACATATGCATGACGATGCATGACATGACAATGAGCATTGCTAGGTGTGCCCTAATCGCGATGGTAGGTGATACCGACGAAGGGGAAGCATCCGGGAAAGTATTTCCAGTGTTTCGCGTTTTCGGACAGACGAACCGGAGGGGGAAAGTTGCCTGTTTGCTATGCTAGGGATGTGTGGTGGACGAACGGGATGCGTATCCGGATTCGTCTCGTCGTTCTGAGCAACTTTCATGTACAAAGTATTTTCATCTGAGCAACGGTTTATTTTATATTGATTTTAAAAGAATTTATTAATTTCTGGAATTTATTTAATTATTTAATATATACATTATCCGAAACAGTGTTGCGATGACATCAGCATGACATCATGCTGACGTCAGCAGTCATCTGACACATGGGTCCCACATGTCATAGACTGATTAGGGTAATTAGGGTTAACTAATTAATTAACTATTAATTAAACTAATTAATTAAATTAGATTAATCTAAACAGGGTTAATTAACTAAGTAATTAACCTATTAATTAATTATTTTTATTTTTATTTTATTTTTATTTCCTTTATTTATTTATATATTATTATTCTTTTTAATTCCCTTTTTTTCTTTTTTTTTAATTACGTTCTGGGCGCGAGGCCCACCTGTCTATGGCCCATAGGGGGTTCGGGCCCAGGGCAGTGGCTCAGGGGCGCGGGGCCCCACCTGGCAGTGGCCCAGGGGCCACAGGCGG
>NC_057808.1:454365334-454369759 GCF_018294505.1 Triticum aestivum | reverse complement strand
GGTTCCCTTTTTATTTTATTTTGTATTTGCTTGTTTTCTGTTTTTATTTCTTTTGTTTATTTTCCTTTTCTATTTTATTTAATTTTAGAGCACTTAAGAATTTTATAAATTTGTGTTTTCTTTACTATAATTATTTTTGTAATATTCGGCACCGCCCGAGCATTTTTGTTTCCACTTCTGAAAACTTTAATTGTTTGACTTATTTTGAATTTAAATTTTTGAAATGTTTTCGAATCATTGCGAGGTTAGCAACAGTAACCAAAGTGACGTGGCATGATTAGCGTGGGATTACTGTAGCATGATTATCCGGGCGTTACATCCATAATCCATCAAATCTTTTACCCAAAACTTGAAAACTTCACAACACAAAACTCAGCAGAAAATCTCGTGAGCTCCGTTAGCGAAAGAAAAAAAGACCACTTCAAGGTACTGTAATGAACTCATTCTTTATTTATATTGGTGTTAAACCTACTGTATTCCAACTTCTCTATGGTTTATAAACTCTTTTACTAGCCATAGATTCATCAAAATAAGCAAACAACACACGAAAAACAGAATCTACCAAAATAGGACGACCTAGACAATTTGTTTATTTATCAGCATCAATTGGAATCTATATTTTATCACGTTCTAGTGATTTTCAATTATTTTCGTGAACAGAAAGTTTCTGGAATTTTCAGCAAGATCAAATAACTATCATCCAAGAAGATCCTATAGGTTTAACTTGGCACAAAAACTAACTAAACATAAAAAGACATCTAACCAGAGGCTAGATCAAAGATTTATTCCTAAACAGAAGCAAAAAGCCAAAAAAACTAAAAATAAAATTGGGTTGCCTCCCAACAAGCGCTATCGTTTAACGCCCCTAGCTAGGCATAATAGCAAGGATAGATCTAGGTATTGCCATCTTTGGAAGGAAATCCATAAGTGGCTCTCATAATAGATTCATAAGGTAATTTAATCTTATTTCTAGGGAAGTGTTCCATGCCTTTCCCTAATGGAAATTGGAATCTAATATTCCCTTCCTTCATATCAATAATTGCACCAACCGTTCTAAGGAAAGGTCTACCAAGAATAATAGGACATGAAGGATTGCAATCTATATCAAGAACAATAAAATCTACGGGCACATAATTCCTATTTGCAACAATAAGAACATCATTAATTCTTCCCATAGTTTTCTTAATAGTGGAATCCGCAAGGTGCAAATTTAGAGAGCAATCATCAAATTCACGGAAACCTAGTAAATCGCATAAAGTTTTTGGAATCGTCGAAACACTAGCACCAAAATCACACAAAGCATAGCATTCATGATCTTTAATTTTAATTTTAATAGTAGGTTCCCATTCATCATAAAGTTTTCTAGGGATAGAAACTTCCAACTCAAGTTTTCTTCATAAGATTGCATCAAAGCATCAACGATATGTTTGGTAAAGGCTTTATTTTGACTATAAGCATGAGGAGAATTTAGCACGGATTGCAACAAGGAAATACAATATATTAAAGAACAATTATCATAATTAAATTCCTTGAAATCCAAAATAGTGGGTTCATTAATATCTAGAGTTTTGACCTCTTCAATCCCACTTTTATCAATTTTAGCATCAAGATCTAAAAACTCCGAATTTCTGGAACGCCTTCTAGGTAAAGGTGGATCATATTCAGTCCCTTCATTATCTAGATTCATATTGAAAAACAAATATTTAATAGGGGACACATCAATAACTTTTAGATCTTCATCTTTATTTTCATAGAAACTAGAAGAACACGCTTTCACAAAGCAATCTTTCTTAGCACGCATCCTAGCGGTTCTTTCTTTGCACTCATGGCTTTGAGAGACTCATTGATATCATGTTCAGGAGGAATAGATCTAAGTTTTAAAGAATCAACATCAAGAGAAATTCTATCAACGTTCCTAGCCAATTCATCAACTTTAAGCAATTTTTCTTCAAGCAAAGCATTGAAATTCTTTTGCGAATTCATAAATTCCTTAACACTAGTCTCAAATTCAGAGGGCATCTTATTAAAAGTTCCATAATATTTGTTGTAGGAATTACCATAATTATTAGAGGAATTACTAGGATAAGGCCTAGGATTAAAGTTTCCTCTATACGCGTTGTTACCAAAATTATTCCTACCAACAAAATTCACATCCATAGGTTCATTATTATTCTCAATCAAAGTAGACAAAGGCATATCATTAGGATCAGAAGAGAACATTCTTAGTATCAAATAATTTCATAAGTTCATCCATCTTTCCACTCAAAACATTAATTTCCTCTATCGCATGCACTTTTTTATTAGTAGATCTTTCAGTGTGCCATTGAGAATAATTAACCATAATATTATCTAGGAGTTTAATAGCTTCTCCTAAAGTGATTTCCATAAAAGTGCCTCCCGCGGCCGAATCTAAAAGATTTCTAGAAGCAAAATTCAATCCGGCATAAATTTTTTGTATAATCATCCACAAATTCAAACCATGCATAGGGCAATTACGTATCATTAATTTCATCCTCTCCCAAGCTTGTGCAACATGTTCATGATCAAGTTTCTTAAAATTCATAATATCGTTTCTAAGAGAGATGATCTTAGCGGGAGGAAAATACTTAGAGATAAAAGCATCTTTGCACTTATTCCAGGAATCAATACTATTTTGAGGCAAAGACGAAAACCAGGCTTTAGCACGATCTCTAAGAGAAAAAGGAAATAGCTTCAATTTAACAATATCATTATCCACATCTTTCTTCTTTTGCATATCACACAAATCAACGAAGCTATTTAGATGGGTAGCGGCATCTTCACTAGGATGGCCGGCGAATTGATCTTTCATGACAAGATTCAACAAAGCGGTATTAATTTCACAAGACTCAGTATCGGTAAGAGGAGCAATTGGAGTGCTAAGGAAATCATTGTTGTTGGTATTGGTAAAGTCACATAATTTGGTATTATCTTGAGCCATCGTGACAAGCAAGCAATCCAACACACGAGCAAACAAGAAGCAAGCGGAAAAAGAGGCGAACAGAAAAGAGAGAGGGCGAATAAAACGGCGAGGGTGAAGTGGGGAGAGGAAAACGAGAGGCAAATGGCAAATAATGTAATGCGGGAGATAAGGGTTTGTGATGGGTACTTGGTATGTTGACTTTTGCGTAGACTCCCCGGCGACGGCGCCAGAAATCCTTCTTGCTACCTCTTGAGCACTCCGTTGGTTTTCCCTTGAAGAGGAAAGGGTGATGCAGTAAAGCAGCGTAAGTATTTCCCTCAGTTTTTGAGAACCAAGGTATCAATCCAGTAGGAGGCCACGCACGAGTCCCTCGCACCTACACAAACAAATAAATCCTCGCAACCAACACGATAAGGGGTTGTCAATCCCTACACGGTCACTTACAAGAGTGAGATCTGATAGATATGATAAGATAATATTTTTGGTATTTTTATGATAAAGATGCAAAGTAAAATAGAAAGCAATAAAAATAACTAAGTGTTGGAAGATTAATATGATGGAAAATAGACCCGGGGGCCATAGGTTTCACTAGTGGCTTCTCTCAAGAGCATAAGTATTTACGGTGGGTGAACAAATTACTGTTGAGCAATTGACAGAATTGAGCATAGTTATGAGAATATCTAGGTATGATCATGTATATAGGCATCACGTCCGAGACAAGTAGACCGACTCCTGCCTGCATCTACTACTATTACTCCACACATCGACCGCTATGCAGCATGCATCTAGAGTATTAAGTTCATAAGAACAGAGTAACACTTTAAGCAAGATGACATGATGTAGAGGGATAAAATCATGCAATATGATATAAACCCCATCTTGTTATCCTCGATGGCAACAATACAATACGTGCCTTGCTGCCCCTACTGTCACTGGGAAAGGACACCGCAAGATTGAACCCAAAGCTAAGCACTTCTCCCATTGCAAGAAAGATCAATCTAGTAGGCCAAACCAAACTAATAATTCGAAGAGACTTGCAAAGATAACCAATCATATATAAAAGAATTTGGAGAAGATTAAAATATTGTTCATAGATAAACTTGATCATAAACCCACAATTCATTGATCTCAACAAACACACCGCAAAAGAAGATTACATCGAATAGATCTCCACGAGAGAGGGGGAGAACATTGTATTGAGATCCAAAAAGAGAGAAGAAGCCATCTAGCTAATAACTATGGACCCGAAGGTCTGAGGTAAACTACTCACACATCATCGGAGAGGCTATGGTGTTGATATAGAAGCCCTCCGTGATCGATGCCCCCTTTGGCGGAGCTCCGAAAAAGGCCCCAAGATGGGATCTCACGGGTACAGAAGGTTGCGGCGGTGGATTTAGGGTTTTGGCTCCGTATCTGGTAGTTTGGGGGTACGTAGGTATATATAGGAGGAAGGAGTACGTCGGTGGAGCAACAGGGGGCCCACG
>NC_057808.1:454345394-454365052 GCF_018294505.1 Triticum aestivum | reverse complement strand
AAGTCCTCTGGATCACGTTCGTTCCGAAAATCACGTTCCCGAAGGTTTCATTCCGTTTGGACTCCGTTTGATATTCTTTTTCTGCGAAACTCTGAAATAGGCAAAAAACAGCAATTCTGGGCTGGGCCTCCAGTTAATAGGTTAGTCCCAAAAATAATATAAAAGTGTATAATAAAGCCCAATAATGTCCAAAACAGAATATAATATAGCATGGAGCAATCAAAAATTATAGATACGTTGGAGACGTATCAGGCCTTTTTTATGGCCTCTTTTTTTGTTTTTCTTTTTTTTCTTCGTCCGGAGTCTCATCCTGACTTGTGGGGGAATCATAGTCTCCATCATCCTTTCCTCACTTGGGACAATGCTCTAATAATGATGATCATCACACTTTTATTTACTTACAACTCAAGTATTACAACTCAATACTTAGAACAAAATATGACTCTATGTGAATGCCTCCGGCGGTGTACCGGGATATGCAATGAATCAAGAGTGACATGTATGAAAGAATTATGATGGTGGCTTTGCCACAAATACGATGTCAACTACATGATCATGCAAAGCAATATGACAATGATGGAGCGTGTCATGGTAAATGGAACGGTGGTAAGTTGCATGGCAATATATCTCGGAATGGCTATGGAAATGCCATGATATGTAGGTATGGTGGCTGTTTTGAGGAAGGTGTATGGTAGGTGCATGATACCGGCGAAAGGTGCGCGGTATTAGAGAGGCTAGCAATGGTGGAAGGGTGAGAGTGCGTATAATCGATGGACTCAACATTAGTCATAAAGAACTCATATATTGGTTGCAAAAATCTATTAGTTATCGAAACAAAGTACTACGCGCATGCTCCTAGGGGGATAGATTGGTAGGAAAAGACCATCGCTCGTCCCCGACCGCCACTCATAAGGAAGACAATCAATAAATAAATCATGCTCCGACTTCATCACATAACGGTTCACCATACGTGCATGCTACGGGAATCACAAACTTTAACACAAGTATTTCTCAAATTCACAACTACTCAACTAGCATGACTCTAATATTACCATCTTCATATCTCAAAACAATTATCAAGCGTCAAACTTCTCATAATATTCAATGCACTTTATATGATAGTTTTTATACACCTATCTGGGATGCTCATAACTTTAGGACTAAAATTTTAACCAAAGCAAACTACCATGCTGTTCTAAAAGACTCTCAAAATAATATAAGTGAAGCATGAGAGATCAATAATTTCTATAAAATAAAACCACCGCCGTGCTCTAAAAGATGTAAGTGAAGCATTAGAGCAAAAACTATATAGCTCAAAAGATATAAGTGAAGCACATAGAGTATTCGAACAAATTCCGAATCATGTGTGTCTCTCTCAAAAGGTGTGTACATCAAGAATGATTGTGGTAAACTAAAAAGCAAAGACTCAAATCATACAAGACGCTCCAAGCAAAACACATATCATGTGGTGAATAAAAATATAGCTCCAAGTAAAGTTACCGATAGACGAAGACGAAAGAGGGGATGCCTTCCGGGGCATCCCCAAGCTTAGGCTTTTGGTTGTCCTTGGATTTTACCTTGGGGTGCCTTGGGAATCCCCAAGCTTAGGCTCTTTCCAATCCTTGTTCCATAATCCATCAAATCTTTACCCAAAACTTGAAAACTTCACAACACAAAACTTAACAGAAAATCTTGTGAGCTCTGTTAGTGAAAGAAAACAAAACACCACTTCAAGGTACTGTAATGAACTTATTGTTTATTTATATTGGTGTTAAACCTACTGTATTCCAACTTCTCTATAGTTTATAAGCTCTTTTACCAGCCATAGATTCATCAAAATAAGCAAACAACACACGAAAAACAGAATCTGTCAAAAACAGAACAGTCTGTAGTAATCTGTAACTAACGCAAACTTCTCAAACTCAGAAAAATCTACCAAAATAGGAAGTCCTAGATAATTTGTTTATTGATCTAATACAATTGGAATCAGTATTTTATCACGTCCTGGTAATTTTTAACAATTGTTTTCGTGAACAGAAAGTTTCTGGAATTTTCAGCAAGATCAAATAACTATCATCCAAGAAGATCCTATAGGTTTAACTTGGCACAAACACTAATTAAAACATAAAAACAAATCTAACCAGAGGCTAGATGGAAGATTTATTCCTAAACAGAACCAAAAAGCAAAAAAACTAAAATAAAATTGGGTTGCCTCCCAACAAGCGCTATCGTTTAACGCCCTAGCTAGGCATAAAAGCGAGGATAGATCTAGGTATTGTCATCTTTGGTAAGCAATCCATAAGTGGCTCTCATAATAGATTCATATGGTAATTTAATTTTATTTCTAGGGAAGTGTTCCATGCCTTTCCTTAACGAAAATTGGAATCTAATATTCCCTTCCTTCATATCAATAATTGCACCAATCGTTCTAAGAAAAGGTCTACCAAGAATAATAGGACATGTAGGATTGCAATCTATATCAAGAACAATGAAATCTACGGGCACATAGTTCCTATTTGCAACAATAAGAACATCATTAATTCTTCCCATAGGTTTCTTAATGGTGGAATCCGCAAGGTGCAAGTTTAAAGAACAATCATCAAATTCACGGAAACCTAGCAAATCACACAAAGTTTTTGGAATAGTGGAAACACTAGCACCCAAATCACACAAAGCATAGCATTCATGATCTTTAATTTTAATTTTAATAGTAGGTTCCCACTCATCAGAAAGTTTTCTAGGGATAGAAACTTCTAATTCAAGCTTTTCTTCATAAGATTGCATTAAAGCATCAACGATATGTTTGGTAAAAGCTTTATTTTGACTATAAGCATGAGGAGAATTTAGCATGGATTGCAACAAGGAAATACAATCTATCAAAGAGCAATTATCATAATTAATTTCCTTGAAATCCAAGATAGTGGGTTCATTGATATCTAAAGTTCTGACCTCTTCAATCCCACTTTTACCAATTTTTGCATCAAGATTTAAAAACTCCGAATTTTTGGGACGCCTTCTAACTAAAGTTGACTCATCTCCAGTCCCATGATTATCAAGATTCATATTGCAAAACAAAGATTTAATAGGGGACACATCAATAACTTTTAGATCTTCATCTTTATTCTCATAAAAAAATTCCGGTTTAGCTGCCATCTTATTAACTAAGGTGGCCTGCTTATCCGAAATTTCAGGAATTAATTTTTCGAGATGAGCAATCTGAGATTTCAAGCCATAAAATTCCTTAGACATATCATCGAGCTCTTTATTCATGTATCCCATAAAGCTTTTTTGTTCTTTAAGCTCGTTTCTAAAGAAATTATTATGCTCGAATTGCAAAGTCATAAAACTTCTGACGTTGCTTTCAATCTCTTCTAACCTTTTAAGGTGAAGATCACCAAATCTAGGTAGAGCCATCGTGACAAGCAAGCAATCCAAGACATGAGAAAACAAGAACCAAGCAAAAAAGAGGCGGACAGAAAGAGAGGGCGAATAAAACGGCAAGGGTGAAGTAGGGGAGAGGAAAACGAGAGGCAAATGGCAAATAATGTAATGCGAGGGATAAGAGTTTGTGATTGGTACTTGGTATGTCTTGACTTGTGCGTAGACTCCCCGGCAACGGCGCCCGAAATCCTTCTTGCTACCTCTTGAGCACTGCGTTGGTTTTCCCTTGAAGAGGAAAGGGTGATGCAGTAAAGTAGCGTAAGTATTTCCCTCAGTTTTTGAGAACCAAGGTATCAATCCAGTAGGAGGCTACGCTCGAGTCCCATGCACCTACACAAACAAATAAGAACCTCGCAACCAACGCGATAAAGGGGTTGTCAATCCCTTCATGGTCACTTACGAGAGTGAGATCTGATAGAGATGATAAGATAATATTTTTGGTATTTTTATGATAAGGACTAAAAGTAAAGAAAACAAAATAAACGGCAAAAGAAATAGCTTGTTGACGGGAGATTAATATGATGGAAAATAGACCCGGGGGCCATAGGTTTCACTAGTGGCTTCTCTCAAGAGCATAAGTATTACAGTGGGTGAACAAATTACTGTCGAGCAATTGATAGAATTGCGCATAGTTATGAGAATATCTAGGTATGATCATGTATATAGGCATCACGTCCATGACAAGTAGACCGACTCCTGCCTGCATCTACTACTATTACTCCACACATCGACCGCTATCCAGCATGCATCTAGAGTATTAAGTTCATAAGAGCAAAGTAACGCTTTAAGCAAGATGACATGATGTAGAGGGATAAACTCATGCAATATGATATAAACCCCATCTTTTTATCCTCGATGGCAACAATACAATACGTGTCGTTTCCCCTACTGTCACTGGGATCGAGCACCGCAAGATTGAACCCAAAGCTAAGCACTTCTCCCATTGCAAGAAAGATCAATCTAGTAGGCCAAACCAAACTGATAATTCGAAGAGACTTGCAAAGATAACCAATCATACATAAAAGAATTCAGAGGAGATTCAAATATTGTTCATAGATAATCTTGATCATAAACCCACAATTCATCGGATCTCGACAAACACACCACAAAAAGAAGAGTTACATCAAATAGATCTTCAAGAGAATCGAGGAGAACTTTGTATTGAGATCCAAAGAGAGAGAAGAAGCCATGTAGCTAATAACTATGGACCCGAAGGTTTGAGGTAAACTACTCACACATCATCGGAGAGGCTATGGTGTTGATGTAGAAGCTCTCCGTGATCAATGCCCCCTCCGGCGGAGCGCCGGAAAAGGCCCCAAGATGGGATCTCACGGGTACAGAAGGTTGCGGCGGTGGAATTAGGTTTTCGTGGTGCTCTTCGATGGTTTTGGGGTACGTAGGTATATATAGGAGGAAGAAGTAGGTTGGTGGAGCCACGAGGGGCCCACGAGGGTGGAGGGCGCGCCCAGGGGGGGTAGGCGCGCCCCCTGCCTCGTGGCCTCCTCGTCGGTTGCTTGACGTCCACTCCAAGTCGTCCGGATCACGTTTGTTCCAAAAATCACGTTCCCGAAGGTTTCATTCCGTTTGGACTCCGTTTGATATTCTTTTTCTGTGAAACACTGAAATAGGCAAAAAAAACAGCAATTTGGGCTGGGCCTCCGATTAATAGGTTAGTCCCAAAAATAATATAAAAGTGCATAAATAAATAAGCCCATTAAACATCCAAAACAGAATATATAATAGCATGGAACAATCAAAAATTATAGATACGTTGGAGACGTATCATTTGGCTCCGTTCTGGACCGGCTAATATCCCTAGTCTGTGTAGGGATGAACTTATTTGCTCTTGAGTAATACACTTCTTTTTACCCCCGCAAAAAAAGGCACCTAAGACGACTACGAGTGAAGCCTCGAGGATCAGCAACCGGCAGAAGAGTCCAACACAGGACTAAAAACCAGGAATTGGAGATGACCCAACACCTGCCTCCTCTAACATCCAAGGGGATCCCTTCCCCTTGCCTAGGCTCGAAGTGTAGGGTAACGCAGCAGGAAAAAAAATTCCGACCTACGCACCAGCCCAGGACCACTATGGAGACTGCATACATGGTTTGATCTTTTTCGTTACCGACTCGTAGCGCAGCGGGAAGTAGAGTCGATGACGATCGGCGGTGCAAATCCCCGCAGCTAGGATTTACAACCTCCCAACCGCGAGGATGTATACCCTCATCTGCTCCTCAGACAGCCCTCAGGGAGGCGGTCGAACAGCCCCCCCGGACGGTGTCGCGGACAGCCCTTCCGGAGGACCTTCGAAACTCGAACGGTCACTCGGACAGCCCTTCGGGAGGACCTTCGAAACTCGAACGGTCACATGGACAGCCCTTCGGGAGGCACTCACGAACTAAGACCGAAACTACGATCTCTCTACAGAGTTGCACACATACGGTGTCATCTATCCGGCAGGGCTTCGCCGTCCAGAACTAGTTCCTGCCGGAACCCAGACAGCCTTTCGGCTCTACGAAACTATTTCGCGGGGAGGGAGAGAGAAGCCAGATCATTGCATGGCACTTGTATGTGAGAAGGGATGAGGTTTGGGCTGCCCACTCCTCCTCTATTTATAGGAAAGCCAAGGGGTAGGGATGGCTCACAAAAACCCAAAATGCCCATGTAAATGTCACACATGAAGGGCATAATGGGGAGGGAAGTGGAGCTCCATGGAGCCCCACACATGTGGCCGGCCAACCCCCTTGGGGGACCCCCATGAGGAGTATGCTTGGCCCCCAAGCCCTTCTAGAAGCCTTTTGGAAATATCCCAAAAGGTGACTCAGCATAAAATATCCCAAAAAGCACTTTCACTATTCACGATGACATTTTTCAGCGTCTGTTCGAACTGAAAATATTTGTGTGGGCTTAGAACATTTCCAGTACCCACCAAAATTATTTTCAATGCGTTCCGAAACAATTCCGGTTTAGTGATTTTCATTTGCGAAAAGCATCTGAAGTGGTTCCGGCAGCTCCGGAGCATATCCGGTTATTATCCCGGAAAATTCCAGAAAGCTTCCAGAATGATTCTGGCACCCTCCAAGAATTATCAGGCATGTGCCGAAACCAATTTGACTTTATGGTATCCCCTGAAACAACTTTTCAGTTTCATCGAAACTCATCCGATGACCTCTTTCTGCGGAACCTTTTCCGGTGTCCGAAACTTTTTCGGTGATTTTCTCTCAGACTCCTTGTCTAGTATTCAGCAGATAGATGACCCTTAAGCGTGTGACCCTATAGGTTCGGTGAAGTATAGACATGACTGGAACCCTTTCCGATCAATGATCAACATCGGAGCCGTGGACACCCATATTGACCCCTATACCCACACGAATAAATATTCGAGTGAACCTCCAGTTGCCGTGTGCTATTCCTGTTGCTTCGCGATATGTTACAAATACCCGAGGTGAGACATGTTGGCATTCCCGTGGATCAACAACTTGTCCACTATGCTAGTTACCTCGTTACCGGTATTGTTCTCTTTTCTCGTTATCGTGTTCCGGCATCCCCGTGATCAAATCACAAAGTGTCTGGCCAGACGATGATGGATACCGTAACACCGAGAGGCCCAAAGATATCTCTCCATCGTCGGAGGAGCAAATCCCAATCTTGAGCTATCAAGTTACTTGACACACTTTTCCATGAACCCGTAAGCCGCCGTAATAGCCACCCATTTACGGATGACGTTTAACAAACCCCAAAGTTCATGAAGCAAGCATGAAGAAACTCGATACTCTCATGGTCTAAGGAATCATGCAAACGTTAACCATCTATGTGTTATGTACCATTAACTTGTGATGAATGAATCTCATAGCATAACATCAATCCAGGTCGATTCAACACAAATGTTCTCTTAACATTGTGCCCTCAAAATTGCTGGCATAGACATGCCCATGATCAGGAAAACAGAACCATCATGCAACGCTTGAGCTAGTCTTAGAGGCCAGACTAGGAATACTTCTTACCGTTTATTATTCCACACATGCATATGAGTCTTCCTCCGAGCCTCGTGGATATTGCAGACTCGAGAATCATTGCAGTTATAGCATGGAACATAAACATAATTATGAACTCGGAGATAAATAATATCATTTATTATTGCCTCTAGGGCATATCTCCTACAGACTCCCACTTGCACTAGAGTCAATAATCTAGCTTATGCTAATGCACTTCACACCTGTGGCACACCGGTGTAAATATGCTTCGCTTGTGGTATAGCCTGATGTCCAACAGATCTGACGACTTCAGTTCCGTGTGTATCTTTGCATGTCCTCGCGTTTTCACGTTTTCAAAAAATTCATATTTTGTGTGGACTTGGCTTTGTATGTATGTGAATCACAGGTCGAACCTGGATTCCTCAGACTGAGTTATGGAGCAACTACCTGCAGTAGTGTCCCATTGTCAAAAGCCATCTTGGAACTATACTAAGTTCATGAATGAACTATATGATTCAACATTTTCTTTGTCGCTTCTAAAGCGTCAACATACTTAGCCCTTGTTATAGAATTTGCCACAGTAACTAGTTTGAACAAATTCCAACTAACTGTGCCACCACATTGTGTGTTACACAAAACCCTTAATTTAAATCGAAAATCGCATGGAGAAAAGATGAAGACTGTATCGATGTAACATTTCACAACGAACTCCTCATGATCTCTGCTTGCGAGAAAACCATGTCATCAGTACTTACTCTAGTACTCTGTGACATCTTTCACTGTTGTCCCATGATCAGTAATTTGATCACTTTGGTATCCATACTCGCAACACCTTGGGAGTATCGGACATATCTGGTTGTTTTACATACCATGGAATACATGATTAATCCAAACACAAAAGTGTGTGGAATCTGCATCATGTATTTTACTCATCAGTGTTTTGGGACACCGAGTCTTGCAAAAAATCTTTCCATGTGACTTTGGCAAGAATCACTCCTTGGCGTTTTAAATGCTAAAAAGTTTTAGCATCTTGTCAATATGTATTCATTGCTTAGCCCCATTAGGTAAATCTATCTCCATAGATCATCAAGCCTAATATTGAGGCTATTTAGCCTAAGCACTTCATCGAAAAACTATTTTCAAATGAAGTCCTAATTTGTGTCAAGAAATTTATTTCCAATTACCAATGTGCCAAGCACATAAGGTTTTTAGAAATATTATTACGCTCCCACTTACTTTCTTGAATTACAAGCATCTTCATTACCCATTGATGAAGTCAAAACCCCTTTGACCATTTCATCAAAACACGAAGATTCCAACTCCATTTTGCTCTCTTCTGTCCATTGCTGGAACTCTGAAGTTTGCATACCTACTAGCATCCTCTGGATTGACAAATTACTTTGGACTGTATCATATGCAAGTCCTAGCTTTCATTTCCATCAGATGGAAATCCTTTTATCATCCATGTTTCATATCTCATGATTGAAATATGTATTAATTGCTAGTTCAACCCGAACTGACTTTAAGCATCCCTACGATGAAAACAACCTCATCGTAGTCAACTCTTGAACTTGTTATTTCAACAAGTCGAGCTTTATGGATAAAACATTTTATCCGTATCAGTTTTAAGTTCCATAAATATTTGTTAGACTCTAAGTCTTCCGAAAGGTGTATCAAGGTTTTAATCTTGAATCACTTATATGGAAACTAACTCGGGTTGTATTGGCATTTAGCCAATTCCGAAGTCAGGGCCCATTAACGCTTCCTTGTGTATCGTAGGTATAATGTTGTCTAACAACAATATCTCGTTTGCGCACCTGAGAGGTTTGCACGAGCCTTGCCTACGTGGTTCAGGTGCAAGTTCGACCGAAGTTCATACATTTTATTGTAGAGACTTCCGTATCAGTCGCAGTAGGAAACTCTGGAATTTCTTCCAAGGTCTCTTTCCTTTGATCTGATGAAGATACTGTTTATCTCGTCGAGTTGCACTATTCTCCCACTCACCTTTTAGAAAGAACCATTCTCTTTTAAAGCATACCGTTCTTTGTGGCAAACCTATTTGCCTCGGTATAGTGAGGGAGGAATACCCAATGACTTGGGATAACCTACAAAGTAGCACTTGTCTGATTTGGAATAGGTTTGTAACCTTTTACACAAGCCCCATATTCCAAATGTTAAGAAAAGATACAACATGGTTGGGCGTACCATACCATGGCTTCATTTCAACAGACCTGATGAAGCTCTTTTCAGTGTAAAAGCCGTAGTCTCTAAAGCATCACTCTTTAAAAGGGATAATTGCAAATTTATTTATGCCATCTTTGATCTTACCATGTCATAAATGGTTCGATTACATCTTCACGGACTTTCCACTTGAAGTGGTGTTCCGGGAGGTGCAAGTTTATGAAACCCCTTTCACAACTCATCAGACATTCGCTAAACATGTAACTCAAATATTCCTTTGTGCAATCAAATTGCAGAAACATAATTTTCTTGTTACAATAACTTCTACTTCATTTTTGAGAACCTTTCGAATGATTTCAAAAGATCCAGACTTACGTCTCATCAAGTAAATATCCATATATCTACTTGAGTCATTTCTGAAGATAAATAAATCCACCACTAACAACACTTATCGGACTACACACATCAAATGTATGATCACTAATAAGTTTGTTGTTCGTTCCTTATGGCCTGTGAACAGTATTTTAGTCACTTCACTTTTCGGAGGAAAGTTGCAAGTGTCAGATGATTCAAAATCAAAAAGACTTCAAAATCCATCATAATGGAATTTTCCATGCGGGTTTCTCCAATGTGACCAAATGTAGTGCCACACTTGTGTGGTATTCTTTTAGTCTTGCGACATTTAGCGTCAGTGTTATGGATGTATCATATTACCCTCAATATTCATAACATACGTCCCATCGATGATGGAAGTATGGCCCTTATGTTATTCATAATACTTAACAATAATTGTTGTTTTTATGAACAACTCTTTTGCAACAAACATTGTGCAATGGGCTAGAGTGTATGAAACTCTAAAATGAATTATGAAAGTAAACCCAGAGGTATTGTATTATTATCAATATTCATAACATACATCTCATCATAATGAAAGTATGGCCCTTGTGTTATTCATAACATCGAACATAAAAAGTTCTCTTATGAACAACCTTCTTGCAAGATACCTTATGCAATGGGATAGAGTTTGTAAAACTCTAAATGAATTATGAAAATAAATACAGACGGCAATACACCGATGGAAGGTATAGTAACATTTACTATGTTCCTGTGTATACCTTAACCTCATTTCTAGCTAGTCTTTCAGGCCATAGTAGTTCTTACATCGAGTTGCAACAGAATGCAATCGAGCGGGCATTTTTGTGATGAACTCACAATACCCAAGAATTAGTGATTAACATGTTTAACCATAATTCGCAAGAACTATATCTTTGACCAGCCTTCTATACATCAAAAACTTGTATGACATTCATACATGAGCTGGATATTCCAGTCTTCTTTCCTTTTGCCTTTATACTTCTAGTAGTTTAACTTTTAGTATTTCTCCTACTTTCAGAAGAAGCACCCAACTTAAGAGTGGCATTAGCCCCGGACTTCCTAGGCGTGTAAGTCATACTAACACCCTTTGGACACTTCCTTTCTCTTTAAGTTGTTGTTTTATTCACCTTTCATTATATGACAGGCGTTCTTCTGGATCCCTTTCCCAACAGTCAAATGCATAGTAAACACTTTTACTAATACTTGCAAACAAACATTGCTTTGTTTGTATCTGAAAATAATTTTCAGTTCCATGAATATCATATAACTATCCCAACTTTCGAAGTTTGGGTTTCATGGAAGCAAACATATTCCACTTGACCGTAACAGAATTCTAGCTTTTGGATCAAAGGACGAGAGTCACATAATCCATAGCATTAGTGGGAGGATACGGAAAGCATGCGATAGGACAAAGTCCTTCTCGGCACTTTTGAGGACAATCCTCATATTACGGTACCAATCGTAAAGTTTTAACCAGATATTTAACAGCTATTCAATTTTAACAGGGAAAGTGGAATCGCGAGCCATTATTCTACAACTATTATGCAAGAAACACTTAGACAGTGTTCATAATTAATTGCACTGAGAATTAAACATGTTAATTCAACAGTGCGCTCCCACTCAAATCAATATCTCTCATAATTGATTTAGAGTGATTCAAGATCCATATTTCTATTCGATGCCATTGACGGGTTCATCACTGATGACACGAATTTCAATCGGTAGGCCAACTTGCCGATCACATCTCTATGTGATTCTTGTTCATCTTTCGATGGGCGTGTTCCGAGCTCAGGACTCTCCTGCCTGAACGTCAAAGACAACCAAGTGATCTTGCTGCGAGGTCTGACCTCACCCGCCTCATTCCTCTCGATTCGTTCGTGCTCATGTGTACATGGCGCACCCCGAAAAGATACGAATTTCAGACGGTGCTACACTTGGGTGAACACTAACTACTTTGATATTTTAAGTGAGAGATCACCCTAATAAAAAGCGACTACCGCACAATCAAGAAGGGTGCATCATAAGGGATAAACATCTCAGGCAATTCATAATAGCATGATATGGTATAGCCCTTTCTGACGGAGAAGTATTTCATTTCTTCGTCTTCGGCATTCGCGTCGGTGTTCACCTTCGCGAAGATTGCCACCACCTTGTCGATGCACCAGATAATATTGCTATCTCTATAGCTAACAAAATAATGCATTACAACAAGGTTGACACGCAGGTCATTAAAGTGCAATCATATGGCTCCAGCCATCATGCCGAATCATGACACGCAGGTCATGTTAATCAAATTACATCATATAGTCATCTCATACATAATCGAATTAGTATGAGCACTGCTATACCACATCACATGCACATCCTGCAAAACCAAGTTACACGCCTCTAATCGGTTTATGCAAAATTTATTTTATGTGGCTTCTAAGGTTTTGACTTAAACCGCAGCTACCAACATTTTATCATCAAGTATGATTATTCAGGTTGCTAGATTAACATCTCGGGGTGTATGAAACACGAGATAATTAAATCTTGAGCCCCATACTAAACTTCGTCATACGCATGACCCCCGTGCAGATAATATCTGCAATGCCCTTTCATCTGCGAATTTCATCTTTCTTTTGACTACGGCAGAACCCAAAGAACTGATAGCACTTCCATGATCAATCAGGATCACGGATTGCCAGAACTTTGTCAAATTCCACCATGCTGTCTCGAGATTGAGCAAACGCAAATTCTAGGGAAGCAACAAGAACCTCGGGTAACAGATTTCATCTGTCACCCGCATAAATAATTTTCAGCAATAGATCTCATCTACTACCTAATTATATTATGCAATACCCATACATCTCCATGTATTCTAGATCGAAACCTGCATCTACGCATAGCATGGCTCATGATGCCACTGTAGGGTAACGCAGCAGAAAACAAAAATTTTCCGACCTACGCACCAGCCCAGGACCACTATGGAGACTGCATACATGGTTTGATCTTTTTCGTTACCGACTCGTAGCGCAGCGGGAAGTAGAGTCGATGACGATCGGCGGTGCAGATCCCCGCAGCTAGGATTTACAACCTCCCAACCGCGAGGATGTATACCCTCATCTGCTCCTCAGACAGCCCTCAGGGAGGCGGTCGAACAGCCCCCCCGGACGGTGTCGCGGACAACCCTTCGGGAGGACCTTCGAAACTCGAACGGTCACTCGGACAGCCCTTCGGGAGGACCTTCGAAACTCGAACGGTCACATGGACAGCCCTTCGGGAGGCACTCACGAACTAAGACCGAAACTATGATATCTCTACAGAGTTGCACACATACGGTGTCATCTATCCGGCAGGGCTTCGCCGTCCAGAACTAGTTCCTGCCGGAACCCAGACAGCCTTTCGGCTCTACGAAACTATTTCGCGAGGAGGGAGAGAGAAGCCAGATCATTGCATGGCACTTGTATGTGAGAAGGGATGAGGTTTGGGCTGCCCACTCCTCCTCTATTTATAGGAAAGCCAAGGGGTAGGGATGGCTCACAAAAACCCAAAATGCCCATGTAAATGTCACACAGGAAGGGCATAATGGGGAGGGAAGTAGAGCTCCATGGAGCCCCACACATGTGGCCGGCCAACCCCCTTGGGGGACCCCCATGAGGAGCATGCTTGGCCCCCAAGCCCTTCTAGAAGCCTTTTGGAAATATCCCAAAAGGTGACTCACCATAAAATATCCCAAAAAGCACTTTCACTATTCACGACGACATTTTTCAGCGTCTGTTCGAACTGAAAATATTTGTGTGGGCTTAGAACATTTCCAGTACCCACCAAAATTATTTTCAACGCATTTCGAAACAATTCCGGTTTAGTGATTTTCATCTGCGAAAAGCATCTGAAGTGGTTCTGGCAGCTCCGGAGCATATCCGGTTATTATCCCGGGAAATTCCAGAAAGCTTCCAGAATGATTCTGGCACCCTCCAAGAATTATCAGGCATGTGCCGAAACCAATTTGACTTTATGGTATCCCCTGAAACAACTTTTCAGTTTCATCGAAACTCATCCGATGACCTCTTTCTGCGGAACCTTTTCCGCTGTCCGAAACTTTTCCGGTGTCCGAAACTTTTTCGGTGATTTTCTCTCAGACTCCTTGTCTAGTATTCAGCAGATAGATGACCCTTAAGCGTGTGACCCTATAGGTTCGGTGAAGTATAGACATGACTGGAACCCTTTCCGATCAATGATCAACATCGGAGCCGTGGACACCCATATTGACCCCTATACCCACACGAATAAATATTCGAGTGAACCTCCAGTTGCCGTGTGCTATTCCTGTTGCTTCGCGATATATTACAAATACCCGAGGTGAGACATGTTGGCATTCCCGTGGATCAACAACTTGTCCACTATGCTAGTTACCTCGTTACCGGTATTGTTCTCTTTTCTCGTTATCGTGTTCCGGCATCCCCGTGATCAAATCACAAAGTGTCTGGCCAGACAATGATGGATACCGTAACACCGAGAGGGCCCAGAGATATCTCTCCATCGTCGGGGGAGCAAATCCTAATCTTGAGCTATCAAGTTACTTGACACACTTTTCCATGAACCCGTAAGCCGCCGTAATAGCCACCCATTTACGGATGACGTTTAACAAACCCCAAAGTTCATGAAGCAAGCATGAAGAAACTCGATACTCTCATGGTCTAAGGAATCATGCAAACGTTAACCATCTCTGTGTTATGTACCATTAACTTGTGATGAATGAATCTCATAGCATAACATCAACCCGGGTCGATTCAACACAAATGTTCTCTTAACATTGTGCCCTCAAAATTGCTGGCATAGACATGCCCATGATCAGGAAAACAGAACCATCATGCAACGCTTGAGCTAGTCTTAGAGGCCAGACTAGGAATACTTCTTACCGTTTATTATTCCACACGTGCATATGAGTCTTCCTCCGAGCCTCGTGGATATTGCAGACTCGAGAATCATTGCAGTTATAGCATGGAACATAAACATAATTATGAACTCGGAGATAAATAATATCATTTATTATTGCCTCTAGGGCATATCTCCTACACGAAGGCCCCGCACCATCGAATGTAGAGACGCTCACCCGAGAGCTAGAGCAATGGTTGGTCTCGAGTCCGGGGCAGCCACGGAGCACGACCACAAGTCAGAGCACACACACACATCAGCAACACCGCAGACATCAAAGGAGACCGATAGTAGAGGGTAAGCCGCCGGCAGAGTCGCTGAAAGGAAGGAGCTGTCGAGCCACAAAGACTCGACAGACACCAGCTGCCCACCTGCCACCTGCTGCATACAACCCAAAGCACCAATCTTCCCCAGGCGGCGCCTCCAAGGAGGACACGATGCACCTGGCGCCGCTGCTACCCATCCAGCACTGGGATTCGAGCTTTCGCCCGGGAAGCTTGGCCGGGGTGGGGAAGGGAGCCCACAACGGCGACTCCAGGGAGTAGAACGACGCAAAATGGCGGCGCCGCCGCCGCACTGGAAAACCAAATAGGGGTTTCCCCCGGGCTCATCCCGCACCACCAGTTCGGTGAGCTCCCTGTCGGCACCGGATCCGATGGCCAGAGGCCCCAAATCAGGCGAACCAGCGGATGGAGAGAGCGGGGAGGGGATGCCCGACCTTCAGATCTGGAGCGGAGGAAGGATACCTCGCCGCGTCGCGACTGCTACCAACCTGCTCCTCGCCGCCCGAGAAGCCGAGGAAGCCGACCCGCACCTCCCGCGCATGCCGCCAGCCAAGAGATGGCGCCGCCTCACCGACCAGGGTCGCCGCCCTGGATTCCGGGGTCCTTCGCAAGAGCGTAGCGACGAAGACCCTGCCGTCACCGTCATCGGCAGCCGCATAGGCGCTGCCCAATGACCACCTCGGGTGACGACAAGGGAGGGAAGGATGGAGAGGGGCGGCGCCGGGGAACCCTAGACGCCCTCGAGCCATCCTTTTGGTTTTCTTTGTGTCTTTCATTGTTCTATCAGTTTTATTTTTTTTGTTTTGTCTTTGTTTCTTTTGGTTTTCATTCTATATATTTTGTATATCTCAAAAACATTTTATAATACATGTTTACACTTTTACAATGCAAATGTAAATCTTTTTAATACATGGTCAATATTTTTTCTGTATACATTTTTTCAAATCATTGACTATTTTTCAAATACGTACAAGATTAAGATGTTTTTAATACATAGTCAACATTTTTTATACTTTTTTTAAATGCTTGATTAACATTTTTCAGATAAAAGATTAACATTTTTCTAATACATGGTCAACGTTTTTTATACGCATTTACATTTTTTAAATACTTGTTAAACATATTTTCAAATGCTTGATTAATATATTTTTTAAATATTTGGTAAACATTTTTTCCAAACGTTTTTGCAAAAAACTAGTATGTACTCCCTCCGGTTCTAAATATTTATCTTTTTAGAGATTTTAAATGGACCACTACATACGGATGTATATAGACATATTTTAGAGCGTAGATTCACTCATTTTGTTCTGTATGTAGTCATTTGTTGAAATCTCTAGAAAGACAAATATTTAGGAATGGAGGGAGTAGTTTGGTATATTCAACCCGTTGTCCTGGTAAGCGAGAAAACGCACGTACTCCCTTCGATGCGTGCTCTCTAGATTCGTACGGGCATGGCGCCGCTGGTGGCGGCCGGTCCTCTTCTCCTGCCATCCGCTGCCCTGTTCTCCTTCCCCTCCTCATCTGCCCGCAGCCCACACATCCGCCCCCGCTCCAGCTGCAGGTCTTCCTCCAGACGGCGACGGCGGTGCCAAAGGGCCCAACATCCCAACTGTTGGAAGGCAAATCCCTAGACCCAAATCCCCTCCCGCTGCAGCCGGAGACGACTCCAAGCCCCTCCCAGTCGTAAGCCGGAGGACGAGGCCCTGGATTCCGTCGCCGAGGAGGAGCCGGCGGTTGAGGTGGAGGAGGAGGTCGCGGTGGTGTGGAGGAGGTCCGGGAGTACTTGGAGCCGTCGGAGGAGGCCAAGGTGTACATGTGCAGCCTTACCTACGACGTCAGCAGCTAGCACCTGACGCAGCTCTTCGATCAGGCCGGCGTCGAGGTTTCCTAGGTGAGCAGCTCTTCCTCTTAGACCATCTTCAACGAGCTCATTTCAGAACAAAAACAGTTTGGGTGAACAATTTTACTGTTGTCATATGATGCATATACTTTAAAAAATTCTTAGAAAAACTGAAATAATTATAGAAGTAAGAAAGAGAAAAATATAGTCTGGATGAGCAAGGTATTTTTTCTCAACAACATCCATACGAAATAAAACCTAATTGCCGTATGAGAAACCAAAATCTTCGGTTGTATCAAAACTTAGAAGTAGCTAAGTAAAGATATGTGTTAGTGTTACATGGCATTAGATTTTTAACACCAAGGAGTAACCATTAGAAGTAGACCTTATAAGAGAGTGCCAGCACGGAGATCCTTCTGATGAAAAAGTTAACAGAGAGATATATGATATCTAGATGGCTGCTATGCTACTTTTTTCGATGATCAATCATCGTGAGTTTCAAAGAAACTTCCAATGTTATCTCCGCCGAGTTCGCCAGTGGAAGAAGAACATCCGTTGAGCCATCCAATGTCGCCTGCTGCGGCTATACCAGAGGTATGTATCCCCTTGAAAGCTAATCAGTTGATAGAAGCCCCTGTTTCAGTTTATTGTTTCTGAATTGGTGCCACTTCTGATGGCTCTTGTTTCAGTTTATTGTTTCTGAATTGGACAGTAGATAGAAGCCCCTGAACCGACCCATCTATCTTATGTCACATCCAACAGATATAATCATATGTTTTTGTGTTGTGCACCAAGATGGCGCAGCATCAGATGTTTCCTGTGACAATTTCTACTTTGTTTTATGGAACAATTCATACAAGGGTGCACAATATGGCAAACATATATATGCACTTCTTGTAATTCTAAAATAATATGTTGCCCAAAATGAACAATTCGGCAGTTGCAAATTTTACAGGAGCGATTTCCACTGAAGGAAGTGATGTTCACAATTGTCGTTTTATGTTTTGATCTATTTTCCCTTTTATTTTTTTACAAGAGCGAACTTCTACATGATGCAAGCTAACTCCCAGAGCTTATACACGCTAACTGCTACTGACTCCCAAAGTGGACACTTTTTATTGTATAACTGCTGGACATTTAATGGCTAACTGAACAGAATCGATAATGTGTAAATTACTGAAACAAAAAGTGGACCGAGCACATAGCGGTGAACTTATGTGGTTTTTCAGTCAGCTAGCTTCTACAGCCATCCAGGAGTAACACTAACTGCTGGAACCAGGGTAGAAAGATAATGAATGAATTCTGATATACAGAATGATCTTGTTAAAGGATACGACTTTTGTTCAATTTTTCCCTCGGATGTTGATTTTACTTGGTGATAGTTAATCCCAATGCAACCTGTTTGTATTCATGTCTGTAGGAGCTGATTGGTCTTCTTATTTGACTTGTAGATGAGCACCAAGCTGTTTTTCTTTTGATGTACTTTACACACCTATTTGCTCTGGAGATGCTCCTTTTGTGCATTCATTTCAGACAGTATTTTATAACTTCTGTCCATTGAGAAATTCGGATCTGTTAGTTGATTTATCTATGTGCTTTGTGTTAAGTGAAGATAACCTTATGTGAAGATAATTCAGACAGTGTTACTGTAACTTTTGTCCATTCAGAAAGTGCTGAAGGCCGGGTTGTGTCGATCCGGTAAGTGTTGGCGGACGATATAGTTTCCGATTGCTCTTGTTTTATTTTATTGTTTCTGAATTGGCCAGTAGATAGAAGCTCGCTTAATTATGGTGATTAATCCAACGTTGTTGGATATTGTTTCAATCAAAATCAATCTGTGTAACCTCATAATTCATTGGATGTAGGCCACTGGCAGCTGCCGCTTTTCTGATAATAGTAAACTCCAGGAGTTCTCCATTTGTACAAACTTTCAGAGATTCATACAGTTCAGACAAGTAATACTAAATTGCTGTAAATTTTTTATTTGTGACAGGGACCTCCTGCACATCGTCTCTGTCACTCTGTGTCAGCCGTGTGCTCCTGGTACTGGCAGTGTGTCCAATCACAGCCAATTTTATTGGCATACATACTTGAACTCTGAACTCTTTTCAGATGGTGTTGTAAAAACATTGGCTCATAGATTTTGTTAGTAATTATTATTCAGAACATTTCCTTTTAAGTCAAAGAGATTTGTGATTCACATCGAGAGTGTGGAGGGTTTAAGTTCAGAAATACTAGCTGACTGCCAATGTATTAATGGTTAGACATTTTTTTAATCCTATTTACTTGTCCTCCAGGGTAATTATAATAGCATCTTGAGCCCAGGTACAGTGTTACTGCCATCTAACGCCGCTATGTTTTAGCTCCAGAAATTTGGACCCTCCTGATAAGTTATATGCTCTTTGTTGTTAATTGTAGTGATAGTCACTATGATTGAATTTGTAAGGTGACAAATTGACAGTTATTGCTTGATGATCTTACTCTTGTTCGTCACATTGCATACTTCTTACATGGGAATCATCAAATGTGTACATATATGACAGTTATAACTTATAGGGGGGAAATAACTTATCCCCTATAGGCTGATTATTAAAAGTTGTTGGACAACTGTATTAACTGTATTTTATTCCTGATTGAGCAATCTTA
>NC_057808.1:454338785-454345010 GCF_018294505.1 Triticum aestivum | reverse complement strand
GCATCAATTTTTTTCTTATGAGGAAGATTTTCATGCGGTAGTCATATATGCAACATGTGTTGAAGGTGTTTCTCTCTACTCTGTGCTCCAGATTTGTTTTCCCTACGATATGGAAGAATAATGTATATTCTTTTGATTTGTACCTTACATAGTTATATTACATACATGCTCTGCGTGTAACTGCTTGTATGCTGCAAACCTGGGTTGTGCAGGCAGCAAGTGGTTTCATCCTTTTTACGGGAAAATGCCTGTAACAAGGATTTCACCCTAAACTCTTTTGATTATACAAACTACAAAGTGATCTAATTTCCATCTTCTCCCTATGCAGAGTCAATCAAAAGTCTTAGTGCCACTTCTTGCTGCTACTACATTCATGATGACCATTGTGTGACTACATTTGCTGTCGTCAAGCCTTTCAAGTATCTGCTCTCCTGATGTTTACACAAGGGAGATGCTACTAAGGAAGCAGAACATGGAGAAGTTTTCCTGATGTTTACACAAGGGAGATGCTACTAAGGAAGCAGAACACGGAGAAGTTTTCCTGATGTTTACACAAGGGAGATGATACTAAAGAAGTAGAACACGAAGAAGTTTCAATGAATTAGAGAGTTATAGATGCCAGCTGGTCCTCTACATACCTGATAAAAATAAGAAAAATATATGTCAATGTAATCTGCATCCATTGCAGCTAATAGCTCTCAGTTTTGCCAATGGCAATGGGCTGCTGGGTATCAACCGAATGACGAATAGTGGCCCGAGGGATGGTAACATGGTTGCCTCTTTCGGAATAGCCATTTAGATATTATTATGTTTAAGAGAGGATGACAATTTTTTCTTCAAATTTGAGCCTTCCACGAGCTCAAATTTGACTCCTTGGTTCTTATCTCTATGTAGTTATGGATCAGTGAGATAATGGATTACCAGTGGCTTTTGTGTAGTTATGGAATTATCTGTGTATAAGAATAAGGATGCACATGTAATTATAGCTTCATTGCCCACCTTTTATATTTGTATGCAGTTTTTCTGATAATATTTAGTTTGTTGCGTGTAATCTTAATCTCCATCCAAGTCAGATTTTTTTTGGGTATACTAATCTTATCCGGGTGTTTCCTAGTAATAAATAATGTATGTATAATTACTGATAAAAAGGTTTTGGACAGTTAATACTTAATACCACTGGCATGTTTCCTAGTAATATAATGTATGTATAATTACTGATAAATAGGTTCTGGACAGTCAGTACTTAGTACCACGCCTGCATAAAAAAACAAGTCACCAGGGAGAGTAGTTTGTAAATGCGCGTGCCCAGGAGAAAATAAGTGATCTCTAAAACCTTGAAATGGCACACCATGCGTTGCTTAAAATGTCCCTGTAAAACATCCAACGGTGTGCGACAGTAATCATTGATACACTAAGGCCGCGCTTGGTATGGTGGTAATTCAATACAGGTGTATTTAACTTCCGGGTGTAACTTACGGGCCAATAGCTATTTCTAGGCGGAAATCAAAACGACCGGCGGAGACCTGTATATGTTTTACAAGTGTATTTAGAAACGAGAATCCAAACAGGGCCTAAACTCTACTAGGAATATTGCCGATAGTTTTTCCTCTCCACAACAACCACCTTGTAACCCCGCAAAAAAAAAAACATTACACAGCTCAACGCAAATGTGGCCGGCTCCTCCCTCCATCTGTACTGTAACAAAGTAAGACCCCCCTCCCTCTTCTCTCTCACTGCGTGTGGCCCCGTGTGGCCCAAGGGGCAGGTTTCTTCTTCCCAAAGAGGAAAGAAAGAAGGCAGGCAGGCAGGCAGGCGATGGGCGAAGAGAGAGCACGGTGCGCGCTGTCCTTCACTTCCTGGCCCTGCCCTCGCCAAAAGAAAGCGTGCTTTATCTCTGCTCCGTCTGTCAACTCGCAGAGGCAAAGACCAATCCACCGCGCCTCTCCTCTCCCTCTTACGGGGTTCGCAAAGAAAGAGCATTTCGATTTCCGTCCGCCCTACATGCTCTGCTCCCTCTCGCCGGCCGTCGGGCTATCGATCTCATCTCCGTGAGCAAGCTTCCCGTCCGCTTGCATTATCTTCTTTTTACACACGATCGCTTCCTCCGCCGTCGGTGCCCTAACCTCGCCGAACCACTTTGTTTCCGCAGTTGAAGCGAAAAGATCTCCTCTCCGGCGAGCTTCTCCGTCCGCCCCTTTCCCCCGCCGGCCAAGGTAACAGGACTCCCCCCTCCCTTCTCATCTGTGTTCGCGGGTGGCGGCCGGCAGCACCTCTGCGATCCAGTTCGCCGTACTTTCTCGCCAACTGTTGCCTGCATGCGCCTCCGCCGCGAGCTCACAAAAGCTCTGCCCTTTCTTTTTCTGCGAACAAGAAAACCCTTCCCTTTTTTTGTGTGGGTGGAACAAGAAAATACTACTCCCTCCGTTCCTAAATACTTGTCTTTCTAGGCATTTCAAATGACTATCACATACGGATGTATGTAGACATATTTTAGAATGTAGATTCACTCATTTTACTCCGTATGTAGTCACTTGTTGAAATGCCTAGAAAGACAAGTATTTAGGAACGGAGGGAGTACTTCCTTTTTTGTGAGTCTGCCGGGAACAAGAAAATCCTTGGTGTTGGATTAAATCACTACATCAAGTGGAATTCTGGGATGGAAACAGGGGGTTTCGTGCAAGACCAATTTCGTTCCTGTTGTTTGTTGCTTGGCTCCCCGCTCCGCTCCGCTCCGCCCCGCCCCGCTGGCGTGGTAATTTTGTTGTCTTGCTCTGACAAGTCCTATAAGAGGATGCCTGTCTTTTTTTGGGTTCCGTATTTCCTTCTTAAAAAGGCAGACTTCACCATAATGAAGGTTCTTACTAGTTTAAATAAAAAAATGGTATTCTTCTACAGCGATGTTCTAGTGATACCATCTCTGATTACTGCTGTGAGCTAATCAATGAACTGAGCTTGCTGAGTTAGACTAGTATTTTTTTTTCTTACACCATCTTGATAAGATATATTCTTCTACATTGATGGATAAGTGATTGGAACATGATATGGTCCATGTTAGCCTGACCTGCTGGCATTGTGTATTACTCCCTCCGTTCCAAAATAGATGACTCAACTTTGTACTAGTATAAAGTTGAGTCATCTATTTTGGAACGGAAGGAGTACATACATAGCCTGGTCAGCGTCTGCACTTTATTACTATTTGTTTGTATAAAGTTGACCATTTGCATTGCCCTGTTTCATTTGTCCTGATTCTATTGCTTTATACAGTTTTATTTGAAGATGTCATACGGTCCAGCGTCTAAAATATATAGTTGTGCTTTGAAGCAAAATGATCTGTGGTTGATTATTGAACAGCGTTTTATTAGTGGTTTTGTGATGCCCGGCGTCCATCTATCATTTCCAGTAAAAATCATCTCACAGTTTAATTTGCATAACAGGTCAGCGTTGTGATGAAGACCAATCCTGATCCACGTGTCCTAGCTATAGCAAAGAAAGCTAGGAGGAGTGTTGTGCAGACCCTTTTGATCAAGATAATTTATGGCAAGGAGGTGTGCGTTATGACCGGCTCTGGTTTCATAATGAAAAACAGAGGTTTCGATGGCCTTGTGATGACAAACAACCATGTGCTCGAGTGGGAAAAAGAAGCCTTCGACAGATCTCAAGATAAGGTTCTTGTTAGAATGGCCTGTGAAAAAGGTGGAGTCGAGCAGCGACGTGGCAATGTATTGTTTCAGGACCCGTTCGTTGACATTGCTGTCATTCACATTGGAAAATACAGTGAGCCACTGCCGCCGGCTCTAAGCTTCACTCCTCGTTCGCGCGAACTGCCAGTTGGGACGAGTGCGATTGCAATTGGATACTGCGATGCAGATGAGTTTGCACCGCCAGGTGTGCAAGCGCTTGCCAGGCTTCCATCTATCCTGCCTGCCTTGATTGCGTGAGTACATTCAAGTCATCAATTAATGCACTCAAGTTTCTACTATATGAATTGTGCTACGGATTGTACTTAAGCAAGCTTCATTTTGTAGTGGTGATGGAGAAAACCCCAACCCCGTGTCGGCTGGTGAAGAACTTTGGGTTCAGGTTGATTGTCCGATAAAGGATGGCAGCTCAGGAGGACCTGTGTTGGGCGCACATGGTGTAATTGGTGTCATGGCTCAGGGCAACGCACAGATTACTGCCGCCATTTGCACAGAATCGGTACATCAAGCGGTGAAACGGTGGCTCAAACTTCCAGCCAGGGTGAGCAGCAACTGTCTTGTATAGGAATTAATTTTTTTGGCTATTATACTTTACTTATGTACTAATTTCTTCTTCTTCTTCTTCCTTACCTTTCCAGGACACGAGGCCTCTGCAGGAGATCATTGACAGAGCACTACTCTGATCGCGTCTTGTCCTCTTCAGCGTGGAGTCAGGCTGTCTTTGTTCAACTTTTGCCATGCTTACCTCTTCTTCAACTACAGTGCTCTACTCAGCTAGCAACTTCACTGGTCTAGCTGTGGTTTTCCAAGGGGACCTACCTACCGTGCCGTGTCTTATAATTTATGGGTTAAGTCAATTCCGTGGTTAGCTGTTACTAGATGCGAGAGAGTGCCTGCCACTGCTTGTTTTATTACAAAGTTAACTTCAGTTTTTTACCTTGTCGTTGGTAACAGAAATTATCCCATTTGAGATTTTTCTTATGCATTTTACTGTGTT
This sequence comes from Triticum aestivum, assembly GCF_018294505.1. Classification (NCBI taxonomy): domain Eukaryota; kingdom Viridiplantae; phylum Streptophyta; class Magnoliopsida; order Poales; family Poaceae; genus Triticum; species Triticum aestivum. The sequence goes on along the minus strand of NC_057808.1, from coordinate 454,340,315 downwards.
TAAGCAAACATGTGCCGTATTAACTGTCACCACTTCTGTTTTTCGTGCACGTTATGCCATGCTCTGTCACATATGTCAAGGCACATGTTAAAGGGTGGGTGTGCATGCGTATGTTGTACTCTCTCCGTTTCTAAATATTTGTCTTTCATATGGACTATCACGTACGGATGTATATAGACATATTTTAGAATGTAGATTCACTCATTTTGCTTTGTATGTAGTCACTTGTTGAAATTTCTAAAAAGACAAATATTTAGAAACAGAGGGAGTACATTGATAGAGTTGTGTATGCGCATGTATGTGAACGCTTGTAGTATATACCATGCTAAAAAAGCAAACGTGGCGCATCACGTCGACTTGTTTTTCTTCCGTAACCGATTTCTTGACGTGTTCACTTGCCCGGTGGTTTGTCCAATGGTCCGGCTGGTTGGCGGACGTCCTCGTCATGCTCCACAGCGACTCGTGGAGTTTCACGGCGTGTCGTACACCTTCGGAAGCTCGATCGACGAAGGTGTGTCCGGAGTCGATGTCCAAAGAGAAGCCGCTTAGGCGTCCGCCAACGATACGTCACATGAGGCTGGATAGATACACAGGTCATACATAGATGCATGCTTGCATTTTTTTTTTAGAATCAGATGCATGCTTGCATGCATGTTTTCCTTTGTGCCGTGCATATACCATTAGAGCACCTTCAACAACAGCCCAATATAGGCACGCAAAAGGTGGTTATGGCACATCAAAAGGTGCATTTTGCGTCACCTGTTTTTTTTCCTCCAACAACGGCTTTATAATAGGAAACCAATTCGCTCCAACAGCTGCCCTACATTGGGCACAAAAACAATGAAACCATTGCAAATCCGATCAAACATGCAAACATAGAGTTTTGAACATGCAAACTTAAACCATAGTTCAGATACAAACTTAAACATAGTTCGGATACAAAGATACTTTGGCTACAAACTACTGCAAACTACTCAAGGTTGTCCTAGTCGATGCCGGAGCCCGACTCGTCGTCCTCGTCTTCATCAAATCCGAACTGAGCTCGATCACCATCGAGGGGCCAGCGTTGTCGTCGTCGTCGTCCTCCTCCTCCTCCTCCTCCTCCTCCTCCTCCTTCTCCTTCTCCTTCTTCTCCTTCCATGCGTTATAGTTTTATCACAAATGTTCACAAGCAGTTTTGGATCTCTGAAAGAGTTTCTCCTGCGCATAGATTTTCAAGAATATCAGAGAAGAAGAAGCAAAATATTTTAGAGTCGCAATTTCTCATAAAGTGTATACATGTAAAACAGATATGATAGCGATAACATTGCGGGGTCAGTACCAATAGAAATAGTTTAACGACTGAAAAGCAAATGTTTCGAGAAAAGCCAAATGCAGATAAACCTAAACCTAGCAAATAACCCACACATCTAACTCTTGATGTACATCTCCCCCGTTTGTCAACAAGTGGCAAAAAGGAACGATAAGAACACGAGGAACTATGGGCTGGGCCACTTCTCTCCTAGGCCGGCTGCACATGTAAGTTTCTCT
>NC_057808.1:454330246-454338473 GCF_018294505.1 Triticum aestivum | reverse complement strand
TGTGTGTGTGTGTTTTGAATTTGGTTATCAAACCAATTCAATTTAGTTGCTTTTGATAATTATTGTAACTTACTGGATGATTCCAATACCCCACAACAAGTTTCACAATTATTGGAGCTATAAAATTATTTATAGTCATTTATAGCTCCAATTCAAATACTTGCTGGGTTAATTCAAAGCCCAATTATGTCCTGGAAAAATGTGCACCATTTTTTGTAGTGGTTTTCATCTTGTGCCATAAATGATGAACATTTTTAAGGGCATTTTGGGTTCATTGAAAAGTTTGGAATTAACCTAGTTGAATTGATTTAGTACTAGGGTTTGATCAATCCCTCTTTCAACTTAATTTGAAATTTAAACATGATTGGATGTTTCTAAATGCAACTATTTACAAGCAAATATTCTAGGGCTGTGACAATCTTGTCCACCTTTTTGTCTCTCTTGGCTTTGGCTTTGGCCTTCTTCTCGACTTCCTTAGGATAATTTGCAGGAGCCTTGATAGAACTGGGGTGAGCAATGGGAGGTTGTGGAGGCCTCACTCTATCTTCTCCTTCCTTGATGTAGCCTTCAGCAATGCATTCAGTCCATGGAGGAGTGAAAGTAAACAGGACGACATACTTCTCTCGAACATTTTCATATGTTACCATTTCTTCGCCCACTACCGACGGATTTTCCACAACCTTTTGTTTCGTTCTGTCAGTGTTTATCCACGAGGGGTGTAAGGTATGGTCCAGGCTCAGACATTTCAGCAGTTGTGTCAGGTTCTCAACCACAACCACCTTTCCTGGGTCGGTCTTCGGAACCGATACTTTGGTCCTCTGTAGCTGCTTGATCATCAGTGGCAGCAATTCCTTCAACATCTTCATCCGTTGTACGGTTTCCTCGGGGATTTCTTCTTTGATTACTTCTCCAGGTTTCTCTTCGGCGTTTTTCTTTGGTGCCTTGAGTAGCTTCGAAGATTTAGCGGCGCCCCTCATGCGCTTCTTACTGGTGCCTTTGTCTGGTGAGATATGAGGCAATTGCTCTTCTAGTTCCTTATCGAACTCAGTGCGTTCTCCACGCCATGATCACCTGTGAATAGATTCAAAGGTGAGAGGGAAAATAGACAGGGTTATGTGTACGCACAGAGAATTTTATTGATGAAAAACATTTCTGAGAGTTTTTACCAGAGATTCAAGATATATCACAAGTGGTAATATTATCGATAGATTTTGTGCTAGCAGGATTCAAGAATTTTACTAGAATAGAAACTAACTAGTTATCGATGGAGAAAAAAAATTCTTGAATCTAGATCTAGCAGTATTGAACGCGAGGAACCGCAACAAAAAACGCTCAGTAAATCTTAGAGTCCTAAAGATCTACCGTAGCAGTAAAAACATGAGGAAATAGCAGGGATGAACTAGCCATATGCATAGAGGTTGAGTATTGTGAGTATGGATCTCAGTACCCTAACTCGGTGACTAAGATCAATCTACAACGACGTGGTGAAATATATTACCAAGTCAACGAGGATCAAATGCAGCAAGGTTCCACCGGTGTTGCTCATCAGATCTGCTTCAAGATCGAGCTTGGAAAGGGGTTTGCGGTGGATTGGAGTGATGGCCTGCAAGTGCACATGGTTTAGTTGTAGCCGAGTATCGATTCCACATGGAGCACAAGAATTAGACTTTTGCCTCTTGTAGTGAATTATGTGTTTTTGTGCCTGCAAATAATTGTAGACTTAAAGCAAAGTGAGGGCGGATATAGATCATAGTTGAGTAATGGAGTCTATACCTACTAATAAAGCAAGGTGCGTTTCTCCAATATTTTCATCCGTTCACCGCCGAAAATAAATTTTTTCTATCCTAGGTGGTACTAAATTTTTGTGCGTCTCTCCACTAGAAAAGACAAAAAAATTGTCCAGAATTCCGCAATTGGGGCAGGCGCACTCCAGCCCAACAAAGCCAATCCAGTAATTATCCTGCCCATGCGTTGGGAGGGCGTTATTTGTCGCACGTGGTGACAAATAGTTGAAGGTACGCACAGGTCGCCCAAGACTAGGCCGGCCCGTTTTTGTTTGTTCAGTGTTCCATTTCTGTTTCGTTTTCATTTTCCCCTTCTTTATTTTTATTTTTCCGTATCTATACCTACTAATAATGTAAGGTGCGTTTCTCCAATATTTTCATCCGTTCACCGCCGAAAATAATTTTTTTCTATCCGAGGTGGTACTAAATTTTTGTGCGTCTCTCCACTAGAAAAGACAAAAAAATTGTCCAGAATTCCGCAAAATATACACAATATATTCAAAATTTCAATTTTTATTAAAATATTCAAAAAAATCAGCGTCAAATTTTTTTATTCCTGTTTTGAAAAAATTTAGAAACTTAAAAATATCTGGTTTCGGAATTTCCTCAACATTTAAAAAATGTTGCCATTTAATAAAATAAGAATTTTTCGAGATTATTTTATAAAATTAACATTTTATAAAATTTTCCATATTCAAAAAATATTCCTATTGTAATGAAAATTTCACGAAAATAAAATAATGTTTGCATCCAAGAAAAACAATTTTTAAATTGTTTTGAATGTTCCCGTTTTCGAAAAAATCAATAATGTTGTGTTTTATAAAAGGTTCATTATTTCCAAAGAAAATATACGATTTCAATTAATATTCCCGTTTCTAATTTTGTTTGTGTTTTTCAAAAATTATATGTAATTTTCGAAAAAAAATGTTCACTTTGTTTTAAACTGTCCAGGCTTTCAAAAAAAGTTATCGTTTCGAAGAATATCCGGCAGTTCATATTGAATGTTCAAAAAAATAAAAAAATTTAATCTGAAGCTACCGTATTTTATTAAATATTCACGCTGGCCATTGGTTAGCAGCGCGCGTTTGTTTATCCTGGTTGGATATAAATTAAAAAGATTATGTGCATGTGCCAATAAAAGAGAATATGTTGTTTGGCTCTAATTAAAAAAATTGTGGATACGTGAGCGCTAAAATAATCAAAGATAATAAACTGTCATAATGAAGGGACATTCATGCCTGATTATGCTTATGAAACATGATTTATGCGCTGCAATTAGTAATCCATCAGGTTACGCCGTCGTAGGAGAGTGGTCCAAGCAACCGTATCCCGAAGGTCGTCACAGATCCACCAAATAAGGAGGCATGCACAACCCTGAGATGGAGGCGGACGCGAAAGAAAAAGGCACGAGTTGGGTGCTTGCCACCATGCCCACCAACCTCACCACTATCAAGATTTCACGGGCTAAACATGTCCAATGAGAAGACCGCAACTTGCTGCTCTGTCGCCTACCGTTGTGGAGACCCTTTTTTTGTGGACACATCGATTATGTTTCCTGTTGCCTGTCGTAAATAAAATATCTCTCCCGTTGCAACGCACGGGCATATGTGCTAGTAAACTTTAAAGTAAATAGCATGAAAGTAAATAAAGAGCAATGCCTAGAGTGACCGATGAAACATCAGAAGAGTAAGGCGTTCTCAGGGAGTCCGGAATCACCATTGGTATGTTTCTACGCACCTATGCTTAGGCAAAATATGGGATGGATAGTTGAGCCACTGTTGACAATTAAGCTGGGCAGAGCTGGGTACGGTACACGTTCTACTCAAGGTAGACTTCGTGCCATGCACGCCACCATCATAGTCTCTCCCAAAGGGTTACAACTCATGATAATTAAGGGTTACCTCATGGACACGACCTCTCTAAGGGTTATTCGTGATTCCCTGGTCAATTGTAAAGGTTAGGAGCAGTAGGCTTTTACTGTCACCTAGAATTACCTCCACAACCTAGCCCTTTACAACGATAGTGATAAACTTTGTGGCCATAAGGCATAAATGCTGAGTGGACCGTCTTCACAATATTCACGAAGTTATTGAACTAAGCATTCAATGGGGGATCTCATATCCATAATAACATTTTAGATCCTACACATACCAATGTTCATCCATATCACCGAGAACTAGGGGTCTACTCACACATGGGGATAACAATCATCATGACAAAAGGAATGGCATACATGTATGGATGAGTCAAATGATACACAGGATGATCCACTAGGGTTCTTGATGTTGCAGATGATAAGGATGTGGATGATGATGATGACAGAGTGGATGATGATTATGATGACAATGGCGATGATGTTGTATTTGTTGGTGAAAGCACAAGTGCTCCCTGGGTGATTTTGGTAATTAATGTCAACATATCTCTTGTTGGACTAATGGTTTTATCTAGTGCATTTCAGACAAGTTCAACAATGGCGTGGAAAGGACAAGAGGATGTGGAACTGATAACCCACAAGTATAGGGGATCGGTTGTAGTCTTTCTCGATAAATAAGAGTGCCAGACCTAACGAGGAGCTAAAGGTAGGATTTGTATTCCCTTCAAGTTATATCGACCACCGATACAACTCTACACATGCTTAAAGTTCTCTTTACCTAGAACAAGTATGAAACTAGAAGTACTTTGTAGGTGTTGTGGTATAGGTTTGCAAGATAATAAAGAACACGTAAATAAAAGCTAGGGGCTGTTTAGATAAAGAAACAATTAAGTTAGTTTAACGAGTGTGGAAAAGTGGTGGTAGGAGTTGCGGAATTGTCCCTAAGCAATTGACTACGTTACTAGACCAATAGCAAGTTTTATGTGGGAGAGGCCACTGCTAGCATGTCATCCTTTACTTGGAATTCTATGCACTTATGATTGGAACTATTAGCAAGCATCCGCAACTACTAACATTCATTAAGGTAACACCCAACCATAGCATTAAGATATATTGGTCCCCCTTCAATCCCGTATGCATCAATTTCTATGCTAGGCTGAAGCTGCTATCACCCTTGCCCTCCAATACATAGTCCTATCAACATACAACTAACCCTATGGTGTGATCCACACTCGCGGTCATATGATGGGCACCAAAGGACAACAACATAACCACAAGCAAATTAAACCAATCATAGCAATTCACCAATCACCGATAGGACAACGAAAATCTACTCAGACATCATAGGATGGCAACACATCATTGGATAATAATATGAAGCATAAAGCACCTGAAGGAAATATGCCCTAGAGGCAATAATAAAGTTGTTATTTTATATTTCCTTATATCTTGATAAATGTTTATTATTCATGCTAGAATTGTATTAACCGGAAACTTGATACATGTGTGGATACATAGACAAAACACCGTGTCCCTAGTAAGCCTCTACTAGACTAGCTCGTTAATCAAAGATGGTTAAGTTTCCTAACCATAGATATGTGTTGTCATTTGATGAACGGGATCACATCATTAGGAGAATGATGTGATGGAGAAGACCCATCCGTTAGCTTAGCATGTTGATCGTTAAGTTTTATTGCTATTGCTTTCTTCATGTCAAATACATATTCCTTCGACTATGAGATTATGCAACTCTCCGATATCGGAGGAATACCTTGTGTGCTATCAAACGTCACAACGTAACTGGGTGATTATAAAGATGCTCTACAGGTATCTCCGAAGGTGTTTGTTGGGTTGGCATAGATCGAGATTAGGATTTGTCACTCCGAGTATCGGAGAGGTATCTCTGGGCCCTCTCGGTAATGCACATCATAATAAGCCTTGCAAGCAATGTGACTAATGAGTTAGTTGCGGGATGATCCATTACGGAACGAGTAAAGAGACTTGCCGGTAACGAGATTGAACTAGGTATGAAGATACCGACGATCGAATCTCGGGCAAGTAACATACCGATGACAAAGGGAATAACGTATGTTGTCATAATGGTTTGACCGATAAAGATCTTCATAGAATAGTTGGGAGCCAATATGAGCATCCAGGTTCCGCTATTGGTTATTGACCAGAGAGGTGTCTCGGTCATGTCTATATAGTTCTCAAACCCGTAGGGTCCGCACGCTTAACGTCCGATGATGATTTTGTATTATATGAGTTAAAATGTGATTTGGTGACCGAATTTTGTTCGGAGTCCTGGATGAGATCAAGGACATGACGAGGAGTCTCGAAATGGTAGAGAGGTAAAGATTCATATATAGGACGATAGTATTCGGACACCAGAAGTGTTCTGGGGTACCGGGTACGTATCGGGTGACTGGAAGGGGTTCCGGCAACCCCCGACAAGCTATATGGGCCTAATGGGCCAGGAGGGAAACACACCAGCCACAAAGGGGCTGGTGCGCCCCCCTTATGGGCTGGCCAAATTGGAGAAAGAAAGGGGAAGAAGGAAAGGAAAAAGGGAATAGGATTCCCCTTCCCCTCTTCCCTTCCTACTTCGAATAGGAATAGGAAAGGGGGGAGGCCGAATTGGGAGGACCCCAAGTAGGATTCCTCCCACTTTGGGCGCCCCCTTGGATGCCTCTCCTCCTCTCCAACCTATATATATGTGGGGGGCACCGCTAGAACACACAACAAACATTGTTAGCCGTGTGCGGCGCCCCCTCCACAGTTTACGCCTCCGGTCATATTCACGTAGTGCTTAGGCGAAGCCCTGTACGGATCACTTCACCATCACCGTCACCATGCCGTCGTGCTGACGGAATCTCCATTGACACTTTGCTGGGTCAAGAGTCCGAGGGACGTCATCGAGCTGAACGTGTGCAGAACTCGGAGGTGTCGTACGTTCGGTGCTTGATCGGTCAGAACGAGAAGAAGTTTGACTACATCAACTGCGTTGTCAGACGCTTCCGCTTTCGGTCTACGAGGGTATGTGGACACACTCTTCCACTCTCGTTGCTATGCATCTCCTAGATATATTTTGCGTGAGCGTAGGAAATGCTTTAAAATTGCATGCTACGTTCCCTAACAGTGGTATCCGTGCCAGGTCTATGCGTAGATGATATGCGCGAGTAGAACACAAAGAGTTGTGGGCGGTGATCATCATACTGCTTACCACCAATGTCTTATTTTGATTCGGCGGTATTCTTGGATGAAGCGGCCCGGACCAACCTTACATGACCATGTTCCTGAGACCGGTTCCACCGGTAGACATGCAACTAGTTTTGCATAAAGGTGGTTGGCGGGTGTCTGTTTCTCCAACTTTAGTTGAATCGAATTTGACTGCGGCCGGTCCTTGTTGAAGGTTAAAACAAAACACTTGATAAATCACCGTTGTGGTTTTGATGCGTAGGTAAGAACGGTTCTTACTAGAAGCCCGTAGCACCCACGTAAAACTTGCAACAACAAAGTAGAGAATGTCTAACTTGTTTTTGCAGGGCATGTTGTGATGTGATATGGTCAAGACATGATGTGATATATTGTGACGCCCGGATAATTAAGCTACAGTAACCCTCTCCTAATGATGCCATGTCACCGCGGTCACTGTAGTTAGTCTCGCGATGGTTCAAAAACGATTCAAATTCAAAATTTAAAATAAAGTCAAAATAAAATTTCTTCAAACTGCAAAACTAAAATGTTCCTTAGGTTGGAAATATTCACTACAGAATTTTCTTACATTAAACAAACATTTTGGAGATGTTTAGAATGCCATCGGAAATTATAACAGCATACCAGCGGCTAATTATCTGACCTTTTCAATTGCTAAAAATAGTTGAACTCTCCCAAATGCTTTGAAACTTGTTGTGCCAGCCCATAATATTGCCAAGAAATTGTGCGTCAAGTTTCACATAGAACAAAAGATCAAGTGTGGCCTAATAAAAAAATGCAAACAACAGTGAAAAAGGAAAACAGTAAAGGAAATTAAAAGGTATAAGAAAATAGAGTACCCCGGGCTTTTGGCCATCTGGCAACAACATGGCCCAAGGCCCGCCTAAATCCCCCTTAACCTAGCCGATCGTGAGCCCAGCCTCCTGATCGATCCCATCTCTCGCGATCCCCTCGCTCCTTCCCTCTTTCTTCCTCGCGCCGCCACCCACAGAGGGACGCGCTCGCACTCGCGCTTGACCCCTTTCATGCTCGCCCGACCATGCCGCCCCGCAGCTTCTCCCGCTGTCCTCGCGCCGCCACCTGGATCTCCACGCCCGGCCGTGGGCGGCGCTCACCGGCGCGCATGTGTGCTCGCCTGAGCCGCCCGTCCACTGCCTCGTCACCGGCGCCCCCCCGCCTAGTCGGCCACCGAAGCAAGCCGGCCAACACCACCGGCTCCTTCCGCGCGACGCCCGCACCCTCCTCCGCCGGCAGGCCCGCACCCACGTCGAGCAGGGGAGCTCGCGCCAGACGTCCTCCTCCTCGCCGCCTCGCCGTCTCGCCCCTGGATCCGCCGCCGCCGCCCAGGACGCCG
>NC_057808.1:454329132-454329862 GCF_018294505.1 Triticum aestivum | reverse complement strand
TACCGCGTGCCCCGGCCTGCTGCCGCCCCGGCGCCCGCGCGCCCAGCTCGCCTCGTCGTGCGGGCGCACGCCCGCGCCCGTTTGGCCCGATGGGCCACTGCCCAGTGGGGCCCCCGCCCCACATCCTTCTGTAAAAAAAAGGGAAAATAAAAAGAAAAGAGAATTAAAAATAAAGTTATAAAAATAATAATAATAAAATTTAGTTAATTAAACTTAATTAATCTGTTTAATTAAATAATTAAAACTAATTATTCAATTAATAAAAACTAACTACTGTTTAGTTAACCTGAGACTATGACGAACGGGACCCACGCGTCTGTTGACCCAGTCAACAGATGGTTGACTGATGACATCATGCTGACCTCACGCTGACGTCGTAATTAATTTTCTAATTAAATTAATTCTATTAATTCTAGAAATAATTTAAATCTTTATAAATTAATATAAAATAATCCGTAGCTCGGATGAAAAAACTTTGTACATGAAAGTTGCTCAGAACGACGAGACGAATCCGGTTACGCAGCCCGTTCGTCCGCCACGCATCCCTACAATAACGAACACGCAACTTTCCCCTCCGATTCATCTGCCCGAAAACGCGAAACACCGGGGATATTTTCCCGGATGATTCCCCCCTTCACCGGTATCACCTCATACCGTGTTAGAACACGTCTAGCTCTGCCTGTTGTCCTGTTATGCACTTGCTTGCTATGTATTTACTGTTTCTCCCCCC
>NC_057808.1:454321504-454329122 GCF_018294505.1 Triticum aestivum | reverse complement strand
GTCGTGCGGGCGCACGCCCGCGCCCGTTTGGCCCGATGGGCCACTGCCCAGTGGGGCCCCCGCCCCACATCCTTCTGTAAAAAAAAAGAAAAAAAGAAAAGGAAACGAGAATTAAAAATAAAGTTATAAAAATAATAATAATAAAATTTAGTTAAATAAACTTAATTAATCTGTTTAATTAAATAATTAAAACTAATTATTCAATTAATAAAAACTAACTACTGTTTAGTTAACCTGAGACTATGACGAACGGGACCCACGCGTCTGTTGACCCAGTCAACAGATGGTTGACTGATGACATCATGCTGACCTCACGCTGACGTCGTAATTAATTTTCTAATTAAATTAATTCTATTAATTCTAGAAATAATTTAAATCTTTATAAATTAATATAAAATAATCCGTAGCTCGGATGAAAAAACTTTGTACATGAAAGTTGCTCAGAACGACGAGACGAATCCGGTTACGCAGCCCGTTCGTCCACCACGCATCCCTAGAATAACGAACACGCAACTTTCCCCTCCGATTCATCTGCCCGAAAACGCGAAACACCGGGGATATTTTCCCGGATGTTTTCCCCCTTCACCGGTATCACCTCATACCGCGTTAGAACACGTCTAGCTCTGCCTGTTGTCTTGTTATGCACTTGCTTGCTATATATTTACTGTTTCTCCCCCCTCTTCTCTTCGGTAGACCCCGTGACGATGATGATGCCCGTGTGGTCGACTACGTCACCGATGACCCCTCCATGTCTGAGCAACCAGGCAAGCCCCCCCCCCTTGATCACCAGATATCGCCTACTCTACTCTCTACTACTTGCATTAGAGTAGTGTAGCATGTTACTGCTTTTGATTAATCCTATTCTGTTGCATAGCCTGTCATTGTTGCTACAGTTGTTTCCCTTACCTGCTATCCTACTGCTTAGTATAGGATGCTAGTGTTCCATCAGTGGCCCTACACTCTTGTCCGTCTGCCATGCTATACTACTGGGCCGTGATCACTTCGGGAGGTGATCACGGGTATATACTATATACATTATATACATGACACATGTGGTGACTAAAGTCGGGTCGGCTCGTTGAGTACCCGCAAGTGATTCTGATGAGGGGGCTGAAAGGACAGGTGGCTCCATCCCGGTAGAGGTGGGCCTGGGTTCCTGACGGCCCCCGACTGTTACTTTATGGCGGAGCGACAGGGCAGGTTGAGACCGCCTAGGTGAGAGGTGGGCCTGGCCCTGGTCGGCGTTCGCGGATACTTAACACGCTTAACGAGATCTTGGTATTTGATCTGAGTCTGGCCATTTGGTCTATACGCACTAACCATCTACGTGGGAGTAGTTATGGGTATCCCGACGTCGTGGTATCAGCCGAAGCTCTTTTGACGTCAGCAACTGAGTGGCGCGCGCCGCATTGGACCGTAAGCTCGCGCTTGTATTAAGGGGGCTAGGTCTGCTTCCGGCCGCGTACGCAACGTGCAGGTGTGCATAGGGCGATGGGCCCAGACCCCTGCGCGCATAGGGTTAGACCGGCGTGCTGACCTCTCTGTTGAGCCTAGGTGGGGCTGCGACGTGTTGATCTTACGAGGCCGGGCATGACCCAGAAAAGTGTGTCCGGCCAAATGGGATCGAGCGTGTTGGGTTATGTGGTGCACCCCTGCAGGGAAGTTTATCTATTCGAATAGCCGTGTCCCTCGGTAAAAGGACGACCCGGAGTTGTACCTTGAGCTTATGACAACTAGAACTGGATACTGAATAAAATACACCCTTCCAAGTGCCAGATACAACCCGGTGATCGCTCTCTAACAGGGCGACGAGGAGGGGATTGCCGGGTAAGATTATGCTATGCGATGCTACTTGGAGGACTTCAATCTACTCTTTTCTACATGCTGCAAGATGGAGATGTCCAGAAGCGTAGTCTTCGACAGGACTAGCTATCCCCCCTTATTCTGGCATTCTGCAGTTCAGTCCACTGATATGGCCCTTTACACATATACCCATGCATATGTAGTGTAGCTCCTTGCTTGCGAGTACTTTGGATGAGTACTCACGGTTGCTTTTCTCCCTCTTTTCCCTTTTTCTATATCGGATTGTCTCAACCAGATGCTGGAGTCCAGGAGCTAGAGATCCCGAGGATGATGCTACATGGAGTTCGTCTTCGAGGAGTAGTTAGGAGGTCCCAGGCAGGAGGCCTTGCCTTTTTGATCGTTGCTACTTTTGTGCTAGCCTTCTTAAGGCAAACTTGTTTAACTTATGTCTGTACTCAGATATTGTTGCTTCCGCTGACTCGTCTGTGATCGAGCACTTGTATTCGAGCCCTCGAGGCCCCTGGCTTGTATTATAATGCTTGTATGACTTATTTATGTTGTAGAGTTGTGTTGTGATATCTTCCCGTGAGTCCCTGATCTTGATCGTACACATTTGCGTGCATGATTAGTGTACGGTCAAATCGGGGGCGTCACAAGTTGGTATCAGAGCCGACTGCCTGTAGGAATCCCCCTTTCCAACTCCTTGGCCGAAGTCGAGTCTAGACATTGCAAAAACTTTTACTAACATGGCTGTGTGTCTTACGGGCCCACGTCGCCATTGGGTGGTATTAGGATCTTTTACTCCTTGTCTATACTCTGGGACTCTGATCTCTCTTCTATTCGGGTTAAGTGAATTTTACTAAATCTAACATTAGGATCTCGTTATCACTTTCACCCGGAGAGCCCCTTATTACTGATGATCGTCTGCTGCACGTGAAGACCCTGAAGATACTCTCTGCTGATAACCCGAGGACTTGTGTTCATCGCTTTTGCAATTCCCTTTCATTGATAAACTCCTATAGATAACCACGTATACTCGCCATTCATACAATGTTTCCCAGTTGATCTTGTTATTACAAGATACCTCGAAATTCTCTTTGTTGCTCCGAGAATCCCTTGAGCTTACTACCCTGCTGTTCTTTGTCAACTGAATACCCCTACGGATAATCCTCGCACTTACCGAGTATCCGCTCATCCCCAGTTGATTCAAGTATTTCACAAGAGTGTTCAAAATATCATTCGATCTTCCGAAAATCTTCAGGAGCCTGTTGCTCTTGAAATTCTTGCTTACTAGCATTATGATTAATCCCATAAACCTCGAAATCTTATTGGCACCCTTTGTCATTATCTTTTTGAGTCCATTGATTCAATATGTTGCGAATGCTCGCAATCCTCAATCAGATCCTAGAATTCATCCTTCCGGCTCAGACATCTTTAACATGAGCTGGATCTCGACCAATCAAATCGTCATCGATTGTACCCCTAAGGCTATTCAACTTATCCATCCCTAATCAGAGCATTGCTTCTGATCCCTTGTCTTGGAATTCATAATTCCTTTGCATTTGAGCTTTTGAGTTAGTCAGTTGTTTCTATAGTCTGATCTCCTTGCATTCTTTCTTCCTCTGGTTGAGTACTGATGCTCACATCAGATCCCTTGGGGACCACCAGACCCTTTTGTCGGATTTTATCCGACAATGTCCTCCATATTAAATAAGCTGGTGAGCTTTTCCTCGGATACATGATGCCTTTGGTAAATTGTATCCTCTGCCTTGTGAACCATACTCTACTTTCGAGCTGGTATTATTTACTCCGAAGTTCGTGGTATATGTTCTAAGAAGCCCTGATGGGTTGAACCTATGCCTTCCTTAATATGGGTGAACTCGAAAGTTTTCACGAGTCATACTCTCCTGGTATTTTGCCATATAAAATTTCAACATTACAACTTCATCGAACGCGAGAAGTAAATGAAAGGATATGCATTGGAGAAGTGGGAGTCGACCTTGAACTTTGTGTTCATGCCCATGGACACGATGTAGATCTTATCATTAAAAGCTTCTCTTAAATTAATTATTCCCTTGGTATAAGTTCATCTTATATCTGGGATCTGGCCTTTTGCAATCGTGGTTCCGACCATGTTCTCCTTTAAATACCATTTCTTGGACAAGCTAAATCACTTGTCTTCTGCAGGTCAATACGCCTGCCCAACCTCTATTATGATCTACCTTTGAGTGTTACCCCTGGTATCTCAGGGATATCTTACCATTGCACTACATCTTATAAACTTTGATGAAGTACTACCTTACCTTGTCTTTGTCACTTCATGGGCTCTGGGTTGTTTGTCAACCGAGAACACCGATTAGTGAATCAAGTCCGCACTCCGATTCAATAACTCTAGGAAATTTTCGTTGCTTACGAGTTTAATAATCATTAAGTCATTCCTAGCCTGATCGGCTATATCATTAGCGTGCTAAATTTTAACTGTGCTACCTGGTCCTTCTCGGAACACAACTTTCGATGATGAGCTAAGCTTACGTCGATATTCCTCGTCATATTAGTTCGCCTTGAACAACAAGCTTGATTTCAAGTTTGTGTCGTACCCTTGGTTCCATTAACCTATCGCTTTCATCATTCCTTTGACTTGATGTCATCATTGATCAATTACATCTTCTTGAAAACCTCTCGACAATTTGTCGTGATCATTGTCAACAATTTGATTTCTTCCAAGTTGTGTGTCGAAATTCAGGATGAGAAATACCATCCTTGCCCCTCGATGAATTATGTTATCATCGACAATATTCTTACCTTCCCCCCCCCCAACACGAACTTGTTCATATTTTGTGATGTATCTTGATTTCCCCGGCTATCCAACTTATGTTATGTTCTACCGTGGAGTATTACCATTTTTTTATGTCAAGAATGTCGAGAACATTACTCCACCTCTTAAGAATTCTTGGTACAGTGATACTTCTCACCATCACCATTCTTTCTTGGTCCCCATGTAGTTTCTAAACGAAATACCGACAAATGGTCTGTGATGTGTAAATTCTAAACTTCTAGCAACCCTATTGCTTTGAAGTTATTGGTCTATAGTTCCATTCTACGTCTATGGCTTAATGAATCATCATTCGAACATTGATCGTGCTACCTAGCCCATATTTCGGGTGCACATTTCAGCCAATGTTTAATTGTGTATGTTTTCCTCGAGCATACTTCATTAAGTCATTCGATCTAGCTAATGTTATCTCCTTGTTCACATAGTTTTGGAAATCCATCTTTTGGAAGTCTCACTGGATTGTCGCTGAGTCAAGCAATCACCTCCTCACCTCTCCTTGGTTTAATGATGAACTCTTGTTCCGGAACTCGCTTCCATGGTTTAATTCCCGAGAATCATACAATGTCACCTCAACAATTTGTGTTGCACCTTTCTTCTCAGGCATCCTGAGTCTGAGTTATCCTGACACCAATCAAATCTGAATCTCGGTCAGATATGATGGTTGGAACATATTTCCAAGAGTTATAACATTGGCCTATTTATGACCCGGTAAGGTGATGACATGCCAAACACACCTGGCCGGAGGACCTATTGTTATAAGCTTTCCTTTCAGCAAGGTTAGCTATTCTTCCATGAGGAAATTGTAAGACTTATACAATAAGTTGTTCCTGATGGATCCTTTTGTTTCCAAAGTCTGATCTTCACCTGTTGACCATGTCAATGCTATCTCGAAGCATGTCTATGGTACTCCGATTTTCAACAGGAACATTTGAAGCCCAATGCTAAATGTTTCCTGCTCAATTATCCAAACACCGTTGTATGGGTAATGTCATGAAATTTCTCTCCCCTACCTAAAGAGTTTTCTACATTATATCCTGTCATGAATATCATGCTCAGCTGGTCCTTGGGAAGGATATACCCTTGAAATATGTGTTTAAACACATTTTCCTTTCCATTCTTCTGTTTAATCTAATAATCATATTTTCCTTTCCATTGTTTGGTTTAACCTTTCTGGTGATCTATATGATCTAAGCAGTAATATTCTCCTGCTCATGTAAACACCTCGGTGTATAGCTCTGTCAGTAAGACCCTGTTACTATTGTTGGTGACATTTCGGTAACCACTGATGGACGAGAACTTTGCCTAATGGTCCGCCTCGTTTGAACCAGCAGGAAAATGGTTCTCTTCGTGCCTCGCCCTTAGTACCAACGTGTTGTCGACATAACTGACAGGGTGTTCCCTGACATGCCTTGCTATCATGACCGTGCGAGATGTCACCGCTCCTATTTTTAACCCACATGGTGGGCCCATAACCCACAGTTCCACAGGATCGAAACCTGACTCTCTTGTACACCCCTTGTTCCCAAGGTTATTCCTCACGCTTGGCTTCGTATGTAATTCACGTGCCACCTTTCGTGAGATCATCAATTTTGGTATCAGACACAATACTTATTCCCGTTGCTCAGAACCCTTCAGGCATCAAACGATTGCCTACCCGCTCGAAACTTCCCCACGATACCTCCTTACTTTGCTCTCGATATTGTCTTAAATTTCCATTCGAGAGTTACTTTCCGCCACCTTTCCCGATGTTATCAACCAGATAGTCAACCGTGTAGAGGCCTGTTATTCCGAAGTTACCCCTTGTCCTTCGTAAGTACGATGGAGTTCCCGAAGGAAGGATGCCAGCTTCATAATGATGACCTGAAGCAGGAAAATGAAGACATCAACGTAATGGATCAACCGCTTTGAGAATAGCAACCAAGACCGAGAAGACTCGTTAGAATTTCGCGACCAAATCCCTTCCCCCTTACTTCCCCTCTTAAATCTCGGGACGAGATTTCTTGTAGTGGAGGAGAATTGTGACGCCCGGATAATTAAGCTACAGTAACCCTCTCCTAATGATGCCATGTCACCGCGGTCACTGTAGTTAGTCTCGCGATGGTTCAAAAACGATTCAAATTCAAAATTTTAAATAAAGTCAAAATAAAATTTCTTCAAACTGCAAAACTAAAATGTTCCTTAGGTTGGAAATATTCACTACATAATTTTCTTATATTAAACAAACATTTTGGAGATGTTTAGAATGCCATCGGAAATTATAACAGCATACCAGCGGCTAATTATCTGACCTTTTCAATTGCTAAAAATAGTTGAACTCTCCCAAATGCTTTGAAACTTGTTGTGCCAGCCCATAATATTGCCAAGAAATTGTGCGTCAAGTTTCACATTGAACAAAAGATCAAGTGTGGCCTAATAAAAAAATGCAAACAACAGTGAAAAAGGAAAACAGTAAAGGAAATTAAAAGGTATAAGAAAATAGAGTACCCCGGGCTTTTGGCCATCTGGCAACAACATGGCCCAAGGCCCGCCTAAATCCCCCTTAACCTAGCCGATCGTGAGCCCAGCCTCCTGATCGATCCCATCTCTCCCGATCCCCTCGCTCCTTCCCTCTTTCTTCCTCGCGCCGCCACCCACAGAGGGACGCGCTCGCACTCGCGCTTGACCCCTTTCATGCTCGCCCGACCATGCCGCCCCGCAGCTTCTCCCGCTGTCCTCGCGCCGCCACTTGGATCTCCACGCCCGGCCGTGGGCGGCGCTCACCGGCGCGCATGTGTGCTCGCCTGAGCTGCCCGTCCACTGCCTCGTTACCGGCGCCCCCCCGCCTAGTCGGCCACCGAAGCAAGCCGGCCAACACCACCGGCTCCTTCCGCGCGACGCCCGCACCCCCCTCCGTCGGCAGGCCCGCACCCACGTCGAGCAGGGGAGCTCGCGCCAGACGTCCTCCTCCTCCTCGCCGCCTCGCCGTCTCGCCCCTGGATCCGC
>NC_057808.1:454320377-454321107 GCF_018294505.1 Triticum aestivum | reverse complement strand
TACCGCGTGCCCCGGCCTGCTGCCGCCCCGGCGCCCGCGCGCCCAGCTCGCCTCGTCGTGCGGGCGCACGCCCGCGCCCGTTTGGCCCGATGGGCCACTGCCCAGTGGGGCCCCCGCCCCACATCCTTCTGTAAAAAAAAGGGAAAATAAAAAGAAAAGAGAATTAAAAATAAAGTTATAAAAATAATAATAATAAAATTTAGTTAATTAAACTTAATTAATCTGTTTAATTAAATAATTAAAACTAATTATTCAATTAATAAAAACTAACTACTGTTTAGTTAACCTGAGACTATGACGAACGGGACCCACGCGTCTGTTGACCCAGTCAACAGATGGTTGACTGATGACATCATGCTGACCTCACGCTGACGTCGTAATTAATTTTCTAATTAAATTAATTCTATTAATTCTAGAAATAATTTAAATCTTTATAAATTAATATAAAATAATCCGTAGCTCGGATGAAAAAACTTTGTACATGAAAGTTGCTCAGAACGACGAGACGAATCCGGTTACGCAGCCCGTTCGTCCGCCACGCATCCCTACAATAACGAACACGCAACTTTCCCCTCCGATTCATCTGCCCGAAAACGCGAAACACCGGGGATATTTTCCCGGATGATTCCCCCCTTCACCGGTATCACCTCATACCGTGTTAGAACACGTCTAGCTCTGCCTGTTGTCCTGTTATGCACTTGCTTGCTATGTATTTACTGTTTCTCCCCCC